>NC_041228.1:14001532-14009849 GCF_002837175.3 Physeter macrocephalus
GCCCCGCAACGGGAGAAGCCACAACAGTGAGAGGCCCGCGTACCGCAAAAAAAAAAAATAAATAAATAAAATAAAATAAAAATAACCAACTGGAGTTGGTAAATAAAAATCAAACCAAGAATGCTTTGCCCTACATGGGGAAAGCTGATCGGCACCAGTACAGCTATATGCCAAATTAAACCTGGGGCACCTAAAATGCAATCCTGTCTCCCAAATTTTAGTCAGTCATTCCTGGTTACAAAAAGATTCATGCTCTTCATTTGCCTGGGTTGTATTTCCCTGAATAAAATCTGGAACTTCCTGGGCAGGGGTTACTTCCAACGTGGATGAACAGACAAGACCCCTGAGTGTACAAGGTGGGACAGTACTCTTATTTCCTGTTTATTGTCAGGAAATCCTCAGGTGGTCTTTTGTGGTTGTTATTTTGGGTTTTTCCTATACTCTAGCCTGATGTGTAAGAGGATGAGCTCTGGAGCTAGTCTGCTTGGATTTAAATCTGAGTTCTCCTCCTCACTGACATCTCTGTGCCTCAGCTTCACTATTTGCAAAATGAGAATAATTATAGTACAGGCCACAGGAATTTCTGTGAACATGTAAAGTACTTCAAATGATGCCTGGAATATAGTAAATCTCAATAATGTAAGCTATTATTGTAATAGAATTTAGATTTGCAGAATCCCTGAAACAGAACTCAGGCATAGCTACTGTTATCATAGAGAGGAGCATATGGTATCAGATATAAGCCAGCCCCACTGGGACAGGTCAAAGTAAAACTATGGAATCTCATTCTTTCCCGAATTTCTGGTTGGGAAATGCTACTCCAGGTTTTCAGCAAGTATGACCTGCCAACAGTTAAATTTTGTTTTTCATGTTGTAAAACCCTCCTGGAGGAGATGATATTCTTTGATGGGTATGTCACTATCATAATTGTGCTTTGGGTGGAAAGACAAGAACTACCACACTGTGATTAGATATGGTACTTTTCAGAGTCTGTATGCTCTTAATTTTCTTCTGGATTTTCCATCACTGACAGGGAAGCACATAAGTGGCCTATAGAAGCCAACGATAATACCAGTGGTATGAGGCTTCTGAGTGACAGTTCCTAAATTCCTATTTTTTTTTTTAAAGACAACTTGTTCGAAAAAATTTTAAATTTTATCAACAAAATTCTTTTGGAGATACAAAGGGCTTTTTAAAAAAATTTATTTATTTTCGGCTGTGTTGGGTCTTCATTGCTGCACGTGGGCTTTCTCTAGTTGCGGTGTGCGGGCTTCTCATTGCGGTGGCTTCTCTTGTTGCGGAGCATGGGCTCTAGGGTGCGTGGGCTTCAGTAGTTGCGGCACGCGGACTCAGTAGTTGTGGCTCGTGGGCTCTAGAGTGCAGGCTCAGCAGTTGTGGAGCGCGGGCTTAGTTGCTCCGCGGCATGTGGGATCTTCCTGGACCAGGGCTCAAACCCCGTCCCCGGCATTGACAGGCTGATTCTTAACCACTGCTCCACCAGGGAGGCCCCAAAGGGCTTTTTCATGACATTTTTTCCCCCATGTTTCCACAGCTTCTTGAATCTACATATTGCTAGTGTGGTAGACACTGGGAATGTTCACCTATATCCACATTCTCCTCTTCCTCTTGGGTCCCTAACTGTATGTTTTTCCAGCCTTTCCATAGGTAGGTGTGGTACATGTGATGCAGTCCTACTCAATGAAATGTGAGTGGAAGTGATGTGCACTTCCTTGTCTAGATCTGGCCCAATCTCACTCTTTCTCCATGGACCAGCCTTAATGGAGGGGACTCAGAAGGAGCCACAAGATGGAAAGAGCCTGGGTCCTTGAGTAACTTTATGGACCAGACCCATTCTGTCCCAATCCAGTCTGCATTGAACTTTACATAGGGAAAAATACACAATAATAAGCCACTGGGGTTCTGTAGCTGTTTATATAGAAGCACCTGTTAGTTACTCTAATTAATATAGCTAGGTAAAGGCTTTGTTAGTTATTGTTTAGGAGAGCTGGTTTGCTTCCAGAATAGTTCTTTCTCTGTTAGATACTGGCAACAAGCATACTAATAAAACACATTTCCTACATCCCTTCTCCTTTAGTCTCTTTTACTATCACTAAAATCACTGGATACAATCTTTCAGTCATATCCACAAAACACATCCTGGTGTTTTGTGGATATGATTGAAAGATCATCATGTGATCCTGCCAGATTCTTCTTTAGAGAACATGTCTTTTGCATTGGATTATTTGTAATCTTAATCCAGACCTCTTTGCAGAGCTGGCCAAAGTATATCTCTAATTGTGCACTTGATTAATCACTCACCATCTCAGAGAATTGTTTTATAATTATATCAAGTTCTGAGTTAGGAGTTGAACAATCACAAATTGTCAGATAAAAATTAAAAGCTATCAGCAAACACTAACCACATTTATTTATAATTCTTCACATAGTTCTTTATAGCAAACTTTTAGTAGCCCATGTATTTAATGTAAACCACAATTTCTTTGTGTGTATTAAAGTCATAAATGGAATGAAATGTAAATGGAATCGTTTATGATTACTCTCTCCAGCCTCTTGGGATGAATAAACAAAGTTGGTATAGCTACCTTGGGTTTTAACACCATCAACGACCTTCTGAAAGTTTCTATTCTTGCTCGCTAACTACCCCTTTCTCTCTCTCCCCTTCTTAAAATGTTTTGAATGCTTACCACCATATAGCTTTTTATTTGCTTGTTTGTGTATTGCCTGCTTTCATTACCAGACTGTAATTCCTATGAAGGCAGAACTTATATCTGTTTCTGTTCATCCAGTAAATATTAACTGAATGCCTATTGTCAGGATTGCTCCAGGCACTAGGATTAAACATAACTGAAGATTAAGATTAAACATAATTAAGATATAGTACCTGGCCTCAAGGTGCATATAGTCTGGTGGAGGAAACAGGCAATAAGCTTATAAATGATATATACTGGGATGAGTGCTACTATGTTGTACTTTTCACTTCATGCTTCCTTGGTTTTGGTTGTAGTCAGGGTTGTATGTCTAGCTCATAACGGCCCATCCTGCCTGAGAATTGCCTCTTTTGCATTCATACGGGTGCCAAGGTAACCACGTATGTATCACATGGCTCTGTCCCCTTGACCACAGTGAACTTCTGGCCTATGCTATATAGAACAACATCTCTCTTCTGAGAGGCTGGAATTGGAACTGAGAGATTCTAATTCAGTCTGAGCTCTTCAGCTGAAATGAAAGAGGATATATAACTTAAAAGGCTATGCCATGGCCATCTTCCGCCAGATGGCCAGGGAAACTGAGAAAGCTAGTCTAGAGAGAGAGAGAAAAAAGAAGCAAGTCATGTAAAGAAGTAGAGATGGGAGATTTTACGGTCTGAGGAAGATCTAAAGAGCCCACTTCATATTTTGGTTCTCATCCCTTTTCCCACGAAACACCCTTACTTCCTTGTAGCTTTTTCTTTTTCTTTTTTTTTTGGCTAAAGCTATTCTGTGTTAGGGTCTTTTGCTTTCAATCATGTCTTAACTGAGACATTTCTATTTAATATGAAATATTAATAGATTCTATTTAATCTCATTCATTTTCATAGCATAAGACATAGGAGCTATTCTCCAAAAAAGTAGCTTTTCCCCTATTTTATAAACAATGCA
Source organism: Physeter macrocephalus (assembly GCF_002837175.3). Taxonomy (NCBI): domain Eukaryota; kingdom Metazoa; phylum Chordata; class Mammalia; order Artiodactyla; family Physeteridae; genus Physeter; species Physeter macrocephalus. The sequence goes on from NC_041228.1 coordinate 14,005,192, forward strand.
TCTGTTGGATTTTAATACTTACAAATGCTAACAATGCTTCTAAGGTGTTTGCCTAGAAGTTTCCCATTTTCCTCACCAGTGATTTTAAAAAGTAGGCTCATTTCCATTCAAGGGCAGAACATCAAAGGCCAACATTCTTTAAACTCTGTGAAAAACACTATCACATGTGTACACCAGCTTTTGTGGCTAGTTAACATTAAGGGCAGAAAATAATTCTTCTTATAAACATCAATGGTGTATTTGTACTCATAAACAAAAAGGCTTTGATAATGAATGTTTTGATTTAAGCTCAGTAGTTGATCAGCTAGTCTGATTAACAACTGTTTACTGGAGACACCAGAATTTGAACACACCTAAAATACACGGCTTTAAGGTCCTACTCAAGAAAAGAAACTTAAGCTTTATATTTGTGGGGGCGGGGAGAATGGGCAGGGAAAGGGATGGATATACTTGAGAGATTTCAAAACAGCACACCCACAAACATCTGCTACTTTTAAAGTGTATTCTCTCATTATTCCTCAGAGATACGTCAGGCACTGTGAACGTTAAGGAGTAAGACTTGGTCTCTGTCCTAAATGAGCTCACCGTTTACTGGGAAAGACGGACAAGGAAACAGGAAACCGTAATGCCCTCTGCTAAGCACCATGCTAGACATACCGGCACAGATGAGAGGCATCTAATCCATCCTGAGGTCAGCCTTTGAGCTGAGCCCAAGAGAATAAGCAGGAGTCAGGCAGACTACGAGTAGAGGCACAGACAGATGTGCTAAGAGAAAGGAGCATAGAAAGTTCATGTACAAGGCAAAGATGGGGGAGAGAAGAGGGTCTACATGTTAATATCCAGTAGTTCTGTAAGAGCTGCACGAACAAGGTGCTTGGGATAATTGTCTATATTTTCCTGCAAAGCTCCTGTTCCCAATGCTGTTCACGTGTTCTGATTACTCTAGAAAGTTTGATTCAGTTCAACAAATATTTATTGAGGCCTTAGTGAGTTTTAGGTTGTGGTCTCTGGGAGCACGATGATGAATAAGACTAGGGAATATAGTATTTGTATTAAAGAAGCTCAGCCTAGTGGGGAAGACAGATAAATGGTATCTGGAGAGTGTTAAGACAGATATGTGCATAAAGTAAAGGGGCAATAAAGCTTATAATGGGTCTTTAAGAATGAATAAGAAGACACTAACCACGTTAACAATAATAAAAACAAAAGTGAGAGAAGCATTTCGGACACAAGGAAGAACATAAGACAAATGCCAGGACAAAGGACCAGGGCATAGGGAGACAGCAGATTTGAGAAATTATCTACGAGGCAAAATAATTGAGATGTGATTACTGGGAGTGAAGGAGGGGAGTTGGTCTATTAAGACTCAAGGTTTTTTACTTGAATTGACGACCCATTAATTGAGGCAGGATTTCAGGAGGAAAAGCTGATTTTTGAAGATAAAAGGCCATGTTGAAGCTGCAGTGCTGCGTCACCCAAGTGGAGAGAAGGGTAATAGGGCGGGACTTTGGCTGGAGATGTCACCCAGCAGCAAAAAGGTGGGGGGTGGGGGGGGCGCGCCGACAATAACTGAAATAACACAAGGGAAGTCAGTAGAGAGGACGGCAAGTGGCCAGAGGCACAATCCTAAAAAATCTTATTTCTTAGTTGAAGGCAGAGGGGTCAGGAAGCTCAACAAAGGAGATGAAGTAAGGAGCAATGACTTCTAGCAGCATTAAGTCGTCAAAGATTTGAAACGAAGCAAAGAAACTCAGTAAGAGACAGACTAAAAATCTGTGCAGTCTGCAGGTTGCTGGAGATTTGTTCCGGAGAGGTTTCACTGGCGCGGTGGAGGAGACCAGGTTGTCGTGATGGAGGAGTGAAAGAAGAGAGGAAGTGGTCCCTGGGTATTCAGACCACTCTTTTAAGCAGCTCGCTGGAGAAGGGGAAGCAAGGGAAGATGCATCTGCAAATGCAGGATGATCTCAGCCTCTCTCTCTCTAGTATCTATCAATCATTGTAAAGGTAAAGATGGAGAGACTCGAGTGGGTCTCCAGGCTGAGAGGAAAGCCGGCAGAGATGGAGAGACTAATGATACTGGGGAAGAGACATAACTGAAGGAAAAGGTCCCGGAGGAGAAAGTTGTCCTAATTACGTAAACCATGTTAACAAATTTTAGCTTCTAACTGTCTCTAGCCAGGAGAGTTGTCAAGCAATATGTCATAGGGTCAGGCATCTGTGCGAAGCAACAGAGCAGGCATGAAACAGTGACACTGGGCTTGAAGCAACATCAGAGAGCAAGAGACAAACTCTGTATTTTATCAGTCTGAAAGTTTCTTACGTGCTCAATAAAGCCCTACAGAGAAGCACTCAGGTAGTGAGATGAGAGAAAGTTTACCTCCTCATCGGTGTCTCCTGAAGTTCTGGGATAAACAATGAAAACTATCCCTCCATCCAGGGGATTACAGTCACTACACAAACATGATTTTGTTAGGCGGTAAAGGAGTCAGATCTGAGCTGGAGTCTCAGCTTTGCTAGAAACTAGTGACTTTGGAGCAATTTCTGTGCTCTAGGCCAGGGTGATGCTGTAGCCCAGAATGTGAGGCTTAAGCACGTTCTTAGACATGAAAGTGTCTTGTAAAACATAATGCTCTATGCAAATATACAGTGCATGAGGCACATATAATGACGTTATTTGGAGTCTCTGAAAATTGGGCAAATCTGGAAGAGATTGCCCATTGAATAGTTTTTGTCATTACCACTGTAAAGTCGTGTATCAATACAAAGGAAAGTAACTGTTAAAGCAAAGACCTTCAACTTCTGCTGATGATTAATTCCTTTTGATTTTCTGGTAGCCCTGTGATTCTGAGAAGCCAGAAGGTTAGGTATCGATAGGGAAGTACAAATTAGTTACTCCAGGCACTGGAGGGTGGGGAAACTAGTGCTACTAGTGGCAGGGTATCTGGGGTCAGCGTGCAGCAACAGGCAATGGAGACTGTACAAATAAGACTTCAAAGTGCATCCTAATGGTTAACGGCTCAAGTTTTAGTCAAGACAGAGCTGGGTTTGAATCCTGGCTCAGTCACTTATTAACCGTATAATCTTGGACAATCCAACCTCACTGAGCTTCAGTTTCCTCATCTGTAAATTGGGATAATAACATCTACCCTTAGAACGTTGTAATAATTAAACACAACACTGGGTAAGTATCTATGTAAGGGTGTGTGTGTTTGTGTGTGTATGGAATTCCTGGCATATTGTAAGTGTTCCGTAAATAGTAGCTATTATATTGGACCTGTTGTTACAGGTTTCGTAGAATCTTGCATTCTTTTCACATATAGCTGTTATTTATTGATACTTACTAAGAGTAAGTAAGTTCAAGTACAGTGTTATCTAAGCCTCCGTCTTTAAAGTATAAAATCTACTATGTCACTTAAACACTCTGTTGAGAGTAAAAACTGTATCTATCTTTTTTTTTTCCTCTGGCTCCTCAGGGTGTAATAAATTACTCAGCACAGAGTGGGTATTTAAGAAATATCTGTTGAAGGAAGGAAGGAAAAAAGGAAAGAAAGGGAGGGAGAGAGAAAGAGAGGGAAGGAAGTAAGGATGTCGAGAGTTGCTAACTCAGGTGCTATAAAATTCAAGGGCTGAGAAAAATAGAAACAAGGCATTCTTGAGCTATCAAATGTGATGAAAAATAGCTTATAAAAAGCTATTTTCTTGGGCTGATGTGATTATTTTTACTCCTCTAAGCTCTGGTATTTCTCTCCATCTGGCAAATGGGAATGGACCGTTATATTTCAAGTTTGCTACCTTAAGCAAAGATTGCTTAAGATAAATATTTGGTGCTTTCCAGAGCAAATCATACCATTTTAGTTTTAGGTTATTTTAATGATAGCTCCTTCAGATCTAGCTCCATTGATACTCTGTAGTACAGCACAGACGTACATTTGACTCCAATTCCAACTATATTTAGAATCCTTTTCACATGGCATCATTCAAGCAGATGTGAGGCCAGCTGTTGCTATTCTCTCCTAGAATCTTACCGAGATGGAGATTTCGGTAAGATTTTTAAAAATAAGTTACACAGGTGTTATCTCTGAGCCCATTAGCACATTAACTATAAAAAGAATATGTACAAATGAGGCTCTCTTTCCACAAGCTCCAAGACGGGAACGGGGTTTTCACTGTTCTGATCTATCTATCCTCATTTGGTTGTATTAAGCTATTTTTTATTTTTCACAAAACAAAAAGAAAGTGCTCCCTGGACTGTGGTACTACACTTTTTGTTGTTGTTGCTGTTCGTGGTTACACTAATATTATCACAGAATAAAGTGATGCAGTAAAGTCTTCTCTTTAGATTCAGATTCAAGTCACATCCATTGAGCATGGCACAGAAGCTCTGTAGGTGCCCCCATATCCACTACGTCATTTTTTCCCCAAGACATTTAAAGATACCAAAACAAACTTGAAAGCTGTCTTCAAAAACGTGGGAAGTCAGAGAGACAGCTGAAATCCTAAACACAACTGAATCTAAGTATCTTGGGGGTGGTACAAAGATCACTGGTCCAACAGTCCTGGATATGGGTGGAATCTCTAATCCTGTTTCCTCATTTCTTTCTTTCTTTTTTTTTTTGCGGTACGCGGGCCTCTCACTGTTGTGGCCTCTCCCGTTGCGG
>NC_041228.1:14009923-14035564 GCF_002837175.3 Physeter macrocephalus
GCGGACATGGCTCACGGGCCCAGCCGCTCCGCGGCATGTGGGATCTTCCCGGATCGGGGCACGAACCCGTGTCCCCTGCATCGGCAGGCGGATTCTCAACCACTGCGCCACCAGGGAAGCCCTGTTTCCTCATTTCTGAGACAAGGATTAATGGATTGGTTGGTCTCAATATACTGAGCCTCTGCCAGATCTCTCATGCCCTCATGTGGATTACAGCCTTAGCTCTGCATCTGCATGGCATCCTAAGTCTTAGGCACACTTGGAACGCTTCTAAAGCAAGTTGAATAAAGGAGTTGTGAGGGTTGGGGAAATATTCTCTCCTTAAGGGGGTATTTTTTTACAAAGTGGAAGCACCCCAAAGTAAAAAAAAAAAATTCTTTTTTTGAAAAATAGGCAAAATCGGCCTTGGGTTCCCCTACAATCTAAACATCGATTGTGCTGTGTCACCTCCCCATGCTGTTATGTTGACGGCCCTTTCCCACTATGAAATGATACTTTTCATCTTTGTATCTCTTTATGTGTTATAATACATAATTACATTTAATCTTCACATTATCCTAATCTTAACTGATATTCACAGAGGTTGATTGATTTCTAGTTGGTCACAGCGACTGAAAGAGGCAGAGGGGGTGCCTAAACCCAGTTCTCTTGATTCTGAGTTCAGTGCTTTTTAAATTAAATACAACAATAGTAGCAGTAGTTAATAATTTACTACGTGTCAGGCATTGTGCTAGGAGCTTTACATATAATATTACCTTATTTCCTCATCATAATAACTTTGTGATATAGATATTATTACTATCCCCACTTACTGAGGTGTAAAGTGAGACCACAGAGAGATTACAGAATATGCCCAAGGTCACACAACTATCAAGACGCCCAATCCAGATCCTAATTCAGGTAGTTTGCTTCCTGACTTGCTCTTTCAACAGCTATGCTAGATGGCCTTCCTACAACGGCATAGCTGTCCTCCTCAACAGTGTTCTCATAATTTCCATCCATAATGTAGGTAAAAATTTGCAAGCAGGAGAGTCCAGGGCTGCCTAATACGGTTCTACGCTGGAGCTCCAAGTCCTACGTAACACAGGCCGCCCTGCTCTCGCACAGTGGACAGATACTTTGAAGGCCTGGGCTGTAGATCATCACTGTCACCATTGTCAGTGCCCGAGCACAATGTACGATCCACGGATGATGCACGGTAACTGTGTGCTGAGTGGAATTCAGTGGAAATTACCAAGTCTTCATTGACATACTGAAGTGCTGACTTCCTCAGGGTTATATCTGTGTTTTAAAATTAAGAGACAAAAGCCCCAAATCAAAAGGATAAGTTCTGACTCTCAAATCAAGGAAATTAGTGAAGCAGAGGTGATATGCACCAATCACATACCGCCTGCAGACAACTTTTGTTCGGCTACATATTGCTTTTACATTTCCAATCAACAGCCTGTATTTAAAAATTAAGAGATTTCATTCAAAAGTCCCAATTTTCAAATTCTCTAGAAAAACAGCAAATTCTGCCACTAGACTGGGCATCTATTCTCTAGCTCGCCAATTTCAACGGGACCAGCTCTACCCATTTACTTTCCTCCTTGGTCCCTATAGGGTCCTGAGTTTGTAAACTATGAGCTAGATAGAGTGTAAAGGAAGATTTGGAAGGGCATCAGAGCCTTCTAAGATTCTAAATCACCATTTTGATATACCCTACAGACTACTCTGCCAGCCTTGCTGTAAAGTACATTGAAATCTTAGTCATTTAGTGACTGAGATTTCATCTTTGCTGCAGATAAACCGACAGCTCCCTCTCAACTTAGTTTAGTTGTCTCCAAAACTAGAATGTCTCCAGCATTACGGCACCATCACAAAAGTTACAAATTGGGCCAGCATCCCTTCACTGGCTCCCGGTCAAATGGCCCATGCTGCTGTTTTGCAGTGCTGTTTTGCCCACAGTGTGGGCAAATAGCTAACTATATCTCACTCACGTGTTTTAAGGAATAAAAGGCTGTCACTGGTCAACACTCTGATTCTTTTTTAAGGCCACCTTAATCTGCTTATAATTGTCACATGGGTTATAGGCAAAATGTTGACATTTGCACTTACTGACCCCTTCTGGGTGGGCAGGATTTTCTTCCTGAAAAATCCTGTGGTCTCTGCAGTTGTGCTACTATTTAGGAAGACTGGAGCTTAGTAGAGCAGCAGCCAGGGAGGCAAGTATGCATTTGAGAAAGTCTGAAATTAAACATGTCTATTCAATCCAAATATAGTTACAGATAAACTACACCAGGATAAAATGAGATTTCCCTTACCAAATTTTGGATTTTATAATGTAGTAAAATTATTTCCTCAATTAGTCAGTGAATTACTATTGAATTCTGTGCCTTAGTTAAAGAATCTACAGGACTTCCCTGGTGGCGCAGTGGTTAAGAATCCGCCTGCCAATGTAGGGGACACGGGCTCGAGCCCTGCTCCGGGAAGATCCCACATGCCGCGGAGCAACTCAGCCCGGGCGCCAGAACTACTGAGCCTGCGCTCCACAGCCCACGAGCCACAACTACTGAAGCCCGTGCGCCAACATGCTCCGCAACAAGAGAAGCCACCGCAATGAGAAGCCCATGCACCTCAACGAACAGTAGTCCCCGCTCGCTGCAACTAGAGAAAGCCTGCGCTCAGCAACGAAGACCCAACGCAGCCAAAAGTAAATAAATTTATTAAAAAAAAAAAAAAAAAGAATCTACAGACATTTAAGTGCTTTCTCCTGTCTAGGTCCCAAGCAAAAACTAAAAAAACATTTAAGGAGCTAAAAGCACTGCTAGAATTACATATTCGGTAACATTTTATATTATAATCAGCTAGACTTCAAATAGAGACCTTCTTTTTCTTAAGGAGGTTAACAGAATCCTTTCTGAATAGGATTTTTTGTTTTAATACCATGTATAATGATAGGGAATATGTAGTTTCTTTCACTGTTAAAAAAAAAATCCTGCTTGTTAGAAAGTCTGCAGTCAACTCCGCTTTATTGCTTTGAATAAGCAGTTTGCACACAGAACAATAAAACTGTTTAATAAAAGAACATAATAGGTTTAGCAGATGTTGCAATCACAGAACATTTTAGGTAAATGGTTTTAAAAGGACATTTCATCAGTTTAGAAATACTCTTTGGAAAATCAAATTCAGTTGCTGAATTTATGCAGGCTTTCTCTGAGGGAATGTTTGGACCTATTTTTCTCCAACAGAAACACAAGACTAAGTTTACAGTGAACCAACTCCCAGCAAAGGTGGACTGGAAGAAGTGTGACTCCTTTAACTAACTCACATGACTCATGTTCCTGCTTGTGTTGCTAATAAAGACACCTTGATTTTTCTTGGTTTCTTCAAAAAAATCTTTACCATTTGTTTCCCGGATAGCTTTTAAGGTATTCAAGAAAACTGTCACCTTCTTAGCAGTAAGTCCTTCAACATTTATTCAACCACCTCTACATGGGGACATAAAGACAGTTCCTGCCCTCAAGGAACTTATACTCCAGCAGGAAAACAAAATGTGACAAATGAAATACATGCCCGTTGGTATAGAGTTCAAGCCATTGCTTGCTAATTTATGAAGAGTATAGAAGACTGTGCTGGGTGTACTATGTCATTTTTCTGCAAATAAACAATGCCACCTTCACAAGGGCAAATTTTTTTAAGGCTGATGAAAGCCAAGACTTTAGCTCAAAGGAAAAACAAAGTGTTACAATTTTAAAATGTCACTTCACAGCAACTGATTTACTGAGAAGATAGGCAAGCAGCCAACATTTTTATTTTATTTTAAGATTAAATAAAATATTTATTTATTTATATGGTTGCATCGGGTCTTAGTTGCACTTTAGTTGCAGCACGCGTGGGACCTAGTTCCCTGACCAGGGCTTGAACCCAGGCCCCCTGCTTGGGAGCACGGAGTCTTAGCCACTGGACCACCAGGGAAGTCCCCAAGCAGCCACCATTTTAAATGTGTATGTTTATTTGCTAACAGTTGGATGTTGGATGACGTACTTGATTATTTTAATAAATTATAAGTTATGATTTAACCCTGCTTAGTGTTTCAACTCGAAGCTTAAAAAAAAAAAAAGAAGAAAGATCAAAGTAGCAATCTTCCCCTCTTAATGTATCTTTCCGGCCTTACACCTGGTAAACATTCCAACCCTAAACACTTAGGTTGTATCTGGTACAAGTTTAGCAGACTTTACTCATTCCAGTCTAGTAACTCGATTCTAATTAGGCCTCTTACTTAACAAAATGCTTGAATTGTCATATACTCCGTTGTAAATTTATTTGAGAGAAGGCTTAGCATGGTCATTATCATTCTTAAATAATAAGACCATTTTTCACAAGGAAACTACTCTTCTGACAGTGGCAAAGAATGTTTAACGTTCATGCCACCACAATCAACCATTTGCAATATACACGGGGAGAAAAAAAAAAAACGACCCTTGATCTGTCTCAGCACTGCATCTGTGCTCACTGCCTCGGGCTCAGTCATGGCTCCCTGGGCTCAGTCATGGCTCCCTCGGCGCCCAGGTGCACTGAACCACATCTATCAAAATATTTCCCCGGAAAATAGCTTTGTAAAAAGAGTGGAATGTCCTTTTTGATGATTTCCTTTGAAAAATACATATGTATTTAACTGGCAACTATAAACTTTCAGTGATGGTAGATCACATGAATCCACTTACTTAAAAAAAAAACAAACTCCTTTCATGGTGGTTAGAGTTGATGTATTCTAATAACTATACCAACTACTCAATGCATGTAATAGGCTTTACATTTTCACCTCGGACTATGGCTCTGACCTCCAGCTGACTGTCCCTCAATTCCAATCACAGCCTGGTTCTCACTGCGAGTTGAATCCTTGCCAGAGATTTAGCAGGGAGGTAATATTAGGTATGAACCTCCAGCTTAATAACATACGAACATTAGGCATAGCTAGTGAAAGCTATGAAGGTCTACAGCAGTTTTTGAACAAGTTAAAGCGAGTATCAGCTTCTAGGATGGCAATTTATATTACGGAATGAAAAACAAAAGAACATCCAAAAAAAAAAAAAAAAAAAAAAAGAAAGAAAAAGAGAAAGAAAAAGAACCCCTCCTGATCTAAGCAAAAGCATGTCAAAAATCTACCTAACTTTTAAATATTCAACACTCATGTTACCGACCAGGGTTCTTGGCCTTCCTCCAATCAACAGAAATTGAATAGAGGCCAGACAAGAAATTCAGGCAAGGCTTTATTGGGGCCCCTGCTGCCACAGCGGGGAGCGAGAACAAACAGGTTCCCTCGCTCGCTTGCTCCCTGAGGGGGTGGCGAGCTTGTTCCTTATGTGAGGAGAGGGTAGGGGTGTACCCGGGGCTTGGGCCAGAGGCGTGGCTTAGGTGGTTTGCTCACCCCTCTGATGGGGGTGTGTGCAGGGGGGCATGGACCCTGCTTTTGCTCCTGACACCCTGGTCTTGCTACAGGCTCTTCAAAAGCGGCAGTTGGGTTTTTTGGTCTTTTTGTATCTTTTGGGTCCAGAATTTGTCCCAGCGGTGCATGCATGCAGTTATTTTTAGTCCCATACAGTTTCTTTGTATCTTGGCGCTTGAGAAGAGCTGTGTCTGGGTGCAAGCCTTGCAGCACTGCAGCCAAGGGTCCCAGGTCCCAGCCTGTCTCACTCATTGCTGATGAAATGTCTACCACACTGTCCACAGGGTCGCTGCATGATCAGCATCTAAAACAATGGCGCAGGTCAGCGCTTTGAGTCACCCCGACAGTGACGGGCAAAAGGGGAGGGGTCAGTCCCCACATGTGTGAGCGTGGCATGTGCTTCTGCTCCCACATCCTGGCCTCGCCATCCCTTTGCTTCATGAACTCCAGCCTTCTGCCCTCAAGACTTCTGTGCCACCCTGGACTTCCTATCCTCAGAAGGAACCAGCCAGGATGGCAAGTAAACCTGAGAGCAGGGCCAGAACAGAGCATTCAGGAAGCTCTTACTGGTACCACCTGAGAGCCCCAAAGATTGCTGAGCATCTACATAGGAATGTGGCACTCATTCTGCATAAGACGGGAGAATTCCCTTCACTTTTTTTTTTTTTCTTTTCATCAATAAGATAAAGTAGAACAAAACAGAATGAAAGTAAGATAACAAAATATCCATGCTTCCTTCCCTCCATAACAACAAAACCACCATCATTTAACTGCAATCAATTAAAATCCAGCAAATACTTCCAGGGCTATGTGCATAGCACTGTAAACCCAGACGATTTATTTTTAAGATCTCAACTATGTTTAATTTTTGGAACCCCCCCCCCAAAAAAATCGTATCAGCCATACTAAAAGCTGTATTCATAACCCAAATTAAAAATAATTTTATTGCCAAAATAGTTTTGCAAGAATTTTTATAGTCCTGTTTTTTAAATTATTTGGCCATCAGTTACTCATTTACTTTATAGTTTGCTATGACTTCTCAGTAATCACTGCTAAATTTAACATTTTATGAGGATGACAAAATATTTGGTTTTCTATTTGTTTGCTTTAACACTTATTTTTGATCCTGTACTTTTTTGTGTTTTAGAGCCAATAATTTTTCTTTCAAGATCGCCAACATTTTTGAGGTTCTTGAAAAGTACAATAGCATTTAGTCATTGTACCCCTAGCGGTTAATGAATACTGTGATGGCCTTGACCGTGATAGCTAGAGAGGCCATCCGAGGAGGAGACGCCTTCCTCGGGAACTGGCAGGAAAGATACAGGGTGAGCATAGAGGGGGGGAGCACAGAGGGAGGAAGAGGATGGCTGATAGAGCTCATGTCACAGAAGTTCAAATTCAGTAAACCAGCAGACAGGATGTCCGACCATTCAACAGTCACTTTGCGGATGTCCAACAGGAGACACAGATGCAGAAAGCACTTTCCCGCCCCTCAAGGAATTCATCGCCTAGTAGGGGAAATAGGACTTGAATATAGGATGTAAGGCAGAGTGTGAAAACTGTTGTTAGAAAGACCTCAAGTACCATGAAAACAAAGAGGAGGGAGCTATCACCAAAGCCACCAAATGGCACAACTCCAGGAGGGGGCCGTTCACAGTGTCATCTATGTGAATGGGGTCCCCTACATGTGTGTAGAGCTGTGGCCGTGGCTGAAGGGATAAAAAAAGGCATTCCAGAAGAGACGGCATTTGGGCAGGTCTGTGAAAGACATTTCACAGGCTCTTCCATTTACTAGCAGAGTCACTTCTATGAGCTTCCATCTTCTCATCTGGAATAGAGCTAATAATACGGACTTCTCTGGGTCATTACAGGAAATGAAAAGATATATGTGCAGTACACTACCTGTGCCAAATCCATCCTTCCTTCCGTTTTTCTTTCCTTCTTTCTTTATGCAGATGCTCGTTGAGTTTCTACCATGTGTATTCTATCAGGCACCGTATAGACAAGGAGGGACAATACACATGAGTTTGCCTTCATGAAACTTACAATCCAACGGGACTACTCTGTTACTAATTATACTACCGACAGTGATAGGAGGAAGGTGGGCCACATAGAAGAAGCAGTGAGAGCAAAAGCAAGGAAGAGGTGTGTCCAGAAAACAATCAGTCACCCAGTTTTTCAGGAGTAAGGAGGGTTTTATGGTGTTAAGCTCCTTCGTTAGTGGTAAGACTAATAGAGGAGAGTGGGAAAATGACTCAGCAGCAGCAAGTCAGGGAGTGGATCAGAGTGACAAATAGGTTTTATTTCCTACCTCAGTTCTCATCAATCGGTGATGGCTTCCTGGAAGGCTGTATCGAGAATGTGCTCATGATTGTCAATGTCCACTGTAGGTACTGCAGGGGCTGGGGATGGGTTGGGCATTCTCTAAATAAACTGGGCAGCCTGTCTTTGTAAAAAGCCATGTCTGGAAGAATCTGTGTGATTTCTTTAGCAGAGATCTAGAGCACTAGAGCAGGACAGGAGACCCAGAGGGGGAGGGAGACCTCTGGCTGACTGATAGCACAGCAGAAGACCAAGAGATCAAAGGAATATAGGGTGGTGGTGACTGCTTTAATGAATTGGCTTAATGTGGAATTCTTGTTGGGCTGAGTCACCAAAACGGAGCCAATGGATTAGAAAAAGTGAAAGAGGTTGGGTTTTGGAGACAGAGAGTCCTGTGTTCAGATACTAGGTCTTCTAGGGGCAGGACAGGAATAAAGATACAGATGTAAGAGAATGGACTTGAGGACATGGGGATGGGGAAGGGTAAGCTGGGACGAAGTGAGAGCGTAGCATTGACATATATACACAGCCAAACGTAAAATAGATAGCTAGTGGGAAGCAGCTGCATCGCACAGGGAGACCAGCTGGGTGCTTTGTGACCACCTAGAGCCGTGGGATAGGGAGGGTGGGAGGGAGACGCAAGAGGGAGGGGATATGGGCATATATGTATATGTATAGCTGACTCACTTTGTTATACAGCAGAAACTAACACAACATTGTAAAGCAATTATGCTCCAATAAAGATGTTAAAAAAAAATACTAGGTCTTCCAACAAAATGAAGCTAATTCATTGGCTGGCTGTCCATGGGCACGGTCTTACATGTCAGATACCATGGGAAGATACAGGGAGGAATAAGGAGTGGTTTACCTCTGGGGGAGTTTGTTTTTAACCCAAAGGAAGATTGCTTTTAACCCAAAGTTATAAGGTATGATGTGAAGTATGCCCCAAGAATTAGGTACAAATGACATGGGAGAGTCAGGGGACAGGGAAAAGGGTGGGAGAGAAATAGGGGCAAGTTTCACAGAAGCTGCAATGAGAGTTGCATCAAAGGACATCAAAACTTTTTTCTAAATGGAATGAAAAATATTATTCTGTGAAGAAGGAAGCATATGTGAAAGAGAAGAGAGGTGTGAAGAGTCCTTCCAGTGTAGATGCCAAAATCATACAGGATAAAAGCAAAAATGGGACAGATGGGGGAAAAAAAAACAGTGAGTCAGGTGCTGAAGCCACCTGGGATAACTTATCATTCATTTATTACTTTTATTGTCCTCAGACTGGCCAAAAAAATTTCATGACCAACCAAGCACAAGTAGATTCTTATCATTCGAATTCTAACCCTAGTCAGTGATAAACTAAAGATGCATTTATCCTATATAGAAATCAACCTAATCAGGCAAATAAATATGCACAGAACTGGAAATGTCATGGCCCCCAAAACGTTTGCCCAATGGAAAACTGGTAGATGACATCCAGTTAATTGAGAGAAGAGCTTGCCTCACAACTCAAAAAGCAACTAGTTTTTAAAAGCTAGTCTTGTCTTTAAAAAATTAACTGAACTAAAAATAAAATCACTAAGTTGACAGGAATTAAAATGAAATTAATACAAGGAACTTTCACTGAATTTTTTAAAACCCTAAATTTACTTTGGAACCCTCTCAATTTTAGTAAATAAGTTAAAACATTTTTTGGTTTCATTTTCATTACTTTTGTTTTGAAACGTTGAAAGCTTGAAGCTTTGCTTTGTGCTCAGGATCTCTCACCTGCCAAACAGTATGGGTTACGCTTTGCCTGTATATTGGGGGTGAGTGGGGAGGGGTGTAGAGTAGATACGCCTTTCTTGAACACAGTTTGAGAGGCCCTGGTCTCAAGAGCTCTGGAAGTCCTTTGAGAATGACATCATCATTTCAGTGACTCATCTGCGGTACAATCCATCTTGCAGAAGGAGAGGAACCTGAATGCAGCATGAGTTATGCTAGTCAGGGCAGCAGAGGCACCTGGGGCCGGGGTCGGGGCGGTGGGGGGGTGTGTGTGTGTACCTGAGCACACCTGGGCCCCTACTACCTCCAGATAGGTGGTCAGAGGACCGGCAGGTTACCAAGAAATGGCCACATTCATGAGATCTCAGGATTCTAACACTTAAAATGCAGCAACCCAATTTCACAGGTATAGAAACTAAGTCATGGGAAGGGCACCAGCTGACCCCGATCCACAATGAGTCAGAAACAGGGCCTGAATTCAGAAACTGGTCTCTCTTAATTTCACCACGCATTTCCTAGCCCACTCTACTAAACTGAAAGACACACTTCAGAGGATAAGCTGATGAATCACGATCATACTGTGGTATAAATAAAGAATTAAATAAAAACCAGGTGCAACCTCAAATATGTCCATAAACTGTAAGTTGGAAAGGTAGTTTTAAAATACACTTTCCAATTCTTTTGAACTAAAATCAAATTTCGGACACTGTAGAAAGGCAGTTCAAACAAAAGCTAATTTTGTTTAATGAACTAACCAGGAAGGCATTGTGAAAGTATTGTGCAACTAAATGCTTAGCCAATTACTGTGAGATCAAATAACTGTTACCATAGTTACCACACACTGTTTTCCATAATAACTTTTATCACTTCAATAAATCTTTGTGACGCAACAAATATAAAGTTTACTGTAACATGACTATAATGTTTTGGAAGGCACACACTGATGACTGACCTACCGGAATTACCTTCCCATATTTGTCAGTGAACAAGGGGTGATACTGTGTCTAGTTGACTCAATATCAAAATGTTTCACTGGCTTCTTTAAGACGCTGTCATTCCTCAAGAGTTGAATTTACCTGGTCCAGTCATTCAACAGAAAAATCAAAAGGCCCTTAGAGCATTACATCTTGTCTCTCAATGAGAATAAAAATAACAGCAGCCATTAATGAAGCCCTAATTGTCAGGTTCCCTGCCAGGCAGTTGACATACCTCATCATCTAATCCTTCTTACACTGCTGTGGGATAAGGAACTGGCCCAGTGTCATCCAGCTCCGTCTTGGAAGAGATTTCAACCCAGGTCTGTCTAGCTCTAGCTGAAAAGTCAGTTTTCTTTCCACCACACCACACAGTTTTTTGTTTTTTTTCTTTTTAAAAAAATTTATTTATTTTATTGTATTTATTTTTGGCCGTGTTGGATCTTCGTTGCCGTGCGCGGGCTTTCTCTACTTGCGGCGAGCCGGGGCTACTCTTCGTTATGGTGTGTGGGCTACTCATTGCGGTGGCTTCTCTTGTTGCGGAGCACGGGCTCTAGGGGCACCGGCTTCAGTAGTTGTGGCATGCGGGCTCAGAAGTTGTGGCTCGTGGGCTCTAGAGCGCAGGCTCAGTAGTTGTGGCACACGGGCTTAGTTGCCCCGCGGCATGTGGGATCTTCCCGGACCAGGGCTCGAACCCGTGTCCCCTGCATTGGCAGGCGGATCTTAACCACTGTGCCACCAGGGAAGCCCAACAGTTTTATATGGATATAAAAAACACAATTTCTATCATAACTGTTTTCTTGCTGCTGTGTATAGTGTTACACCAAAGTGCCACAGGAGACTCCCTGACACAATGCCTGGCTGGTCTGTTAGCTGAAATGATGTTGCTTCACTGCATGTCATTGGAAAATGGAAATTCTTTCCCTGGCTACACTGGAGTTGAGACTTGGTTATAATTACTATTCCCAGTAACCCCTGCCCTCCCACCACCCACATGCAGGGCTTAGTCATTTTGCCACTTTCACTCTTTCCTGTATCCTGCCCTTTTCCAGATCTAAGTGCTGAGATTTTTGAATATGTGAAGTGACAAACATAGTCTAATAGGTTAAGACTGACAATAAACTTGTAGTATGAGTACGATAAGATAAAGGCAGCTGAAGACTCAAATATCAGTTCTGTCAATGTGAGACTATATAGCCTTGGGCAAGTCACAGAGTATCTCTCTGGGTTTTCCCATCTGGAAAATGGGGCAATAATCCCCACCTACTAACTCACAGGGATATTATGCAGATTAATTATTCAATGTGGTTGAATTCTTTGAAGACACAAAGTGCTAAGTATAATAATCATTATCAAGGTGAAACGTAAAACGTACATATGATTACAAGGTATTAAGAAGCAGGACCGAAAGCCACTATCAGAAGGCTATCCCACTGCAGTAAAAGCAAGCACTTTTATACATTCTCCAGAACCCTGATGTAGGAACTCTAAGGCTCCTACCTTTGAAACTTGATACATACCTATTCAGCACTGTTCCAAAGGTCTCAGTTTTAAGAGGCCAAAGTCATTTCATCGTTAGTTTCAATGATGAACAGGTAGGATTCATGTCAGGGACTGAATCAGCCTTGGATGACGCACTGGCTGTAATCTCCCTCCTGTGAGAGACAGCCGAAGGCTGACACCTCTGTCTTTTGTCCCCCCGCTCCCCCAGCCATTGCCTGGGGAATTGAAGTTGGAAACTTGTCCTTGAGTCTACCCGGTCTCCCCATTTCTTCCATCCAACCAGTTACTGCCATCTCCCAGATCTCTCCCCAATTCAATTACCTCCCTCTTGGCCCATCTTGAGAGTGCCTTAAATGAGACCCCCCCTCACTTACCACAATGACTACAACAGTCTTAGATCCGTTTTCCTGCCTCCAGTTTTCCCTCCCCCTTCAACTGATTGGTCATCCTACCCCGCATGTAACGCAATGCTAATCAGGACCTGCTTCTGTACAACACAATTCAACACACACCATTGCTTTCAGGATAAAATTCAGACTCTTTTGCAAGTGATAAAAGAATTTTTCTACACTGTCTCCAACTTCATTTTTTTACCTCTCTCCTATGATCCTCTAGTCACTCTCTCCCTTAGAGCTAGCTCGCTGCTTACTGCTACTACGTCTACTACACTGTAATGATACTCTTGTTACTTGTAAAGATACTAGTCCTGAAGAACCCTAAGGGCAGTGGCTGGCCTTTACCTCAGCCTGCCATAAACTACATATGTACCCAATAAACGTTAAATGAATGACTGACTGAAAGGCTTCCAGAGGACATGGTAACCAGTTATGTCGACTTTTTTTGTCACGCTCTCAGCTTGGTAAAAGGCTCTTGAGCAACTAGTTTGATTGATGTTTTTAAATACAGATGATGATGATGGTAACGGATTCAGAATATCTTGTTATTAAGACTCAATTGAACTAAGTTATCCTTTGCAAGACAGACCTCAATGATTCAAGTTTGCCCTTTAAGCTTTTAGATTTGGTCAGATTCCATGAACTATTGCCAAGAAGCAAACACTCAAAGCATAATACAAGAGTCTTAACGATTTTGTAGGAAGCTGTGATCATAGAATGTTCACACCTATCAGAACACCTGCTGTAAAAAAAAAAAAAAAAACTCTTCATCAAAGTTTTGACAGGGACAGGAAATATATTAATCAAATAGTAAGTGGCATACAGAGGGGTATAATTTTAAAGTGGTATGGTTTTGTTTGCTCCCCAGATATAGGAGAAAAAGTGAATGAAAAACAGCATCTTACTTCCCGGCTCTGGAATGCTACTGGACCCATAAAACCAAATCAGTCGTACATAAACCAGCTTCTCTTACTTAAAGTAAGAGCACCAAATCTATCTTAATCCATTTTGGAGAATGAGCAAAGACAGCTGTGCACAAGAAGCTCATATTTTGTGGAAATAAAAAAGAGAATTATGAAACTTAAAAATACATAAAAAATAAGACCATGCTCTCTCCCCAATATCTGCCAATTTTTAAAAAGTCTTTGAAATTGATCAAATATGAGCGATTTACATGTCCACCAGTCATCCAGGAACAGTGTCATCTATCGAGTTAACGTCAGTTAAAGTTCACGTAATGGTCATCCAAGAGAATCACCTCTTATTTTAGCTTCCTACTTTTTGACACTCTTCCTCCTCCTGGATCTCAATTTTCATCTTCTAAGCTCAAGATGACTCCTGTGATTACTCGTGAGTTTTGATCTGCAGGCTCTGGCACTGCTGGCCACATCATTCTTCCTGAAATTACTTCCTCCCTTGGCTCCTGCAAGACTATGGGACCTTGCACCTCCTCCATCTCAGACCATTCCTCCTATGACATTTCTTCCCTTTTTTAGCCAATGGATGTGTGTCCATCTCAGCCCTCTGTGTTGTTCCTGCTAAAACACCAACATTATATCTGGATATACAACTTCTAAATAATTCACTTTTAGCCTTGACCTGCTTTCCCAGTTCCAAGTCTGTACCCTCAACAACCTAAGGGATATTTTAATTGCTCATCATACCACTGCTTCAAAGAAAACATGCTTGAAACTGAATATACCATCTTTTCCTTCACACCCCAAACAGTTCCTTTTGCATTTTTTGGTAATAGATTGACCATTCTTTATGGCACTCATGCTAAAAACTTGGGGTCCTTCTTTTTTAACCTCTCCCTCCTTCTAACAACCAATGTTAAGTCCCAGTGCCTGATTCCAGTGTCCTCTGTCACATATCTCACAGCCACCCGTTACTTGCTTTTCTAATCTTACCAACCAAAAAAATACTGCTCAAAGATACTTGTTGTTTTAACACACAAGTAAGCACTCTTCCTGTCTCCAGTTTCTTCTCTTTCCTCCATCATGCCACCAGGTTAAACTTCTAAAAATATTAACTTGACTAGGCCCTTCCCCACTCAAAAGTTCTTCCGTCGTTCAATATCACCTTTATTAGATAAAGTATTGACTTCTTAGCCTAGCTTCCAACTCCCTCAGCAGTTTGCTCCTGAACTTCTGGCCTCATTTTTCACAATCTTCCATTAAAATACCATAAGAATAAAAGCCCCTATACAGATCTATACGCATTAAAGTAAAGCAATAAAAACAACATATGCTTAGGAAAGGGACCCCTTTCTGCTTCTGTGTCTCTTCTTCAAAGCAAATATTCAATGTCTTTATTTATGAATCAGAGGTCTTTATCCTATGATATTCCCAGAGACATCTCTCCTCATCCTGAATAAACACTGGAGTATAATTCCAAGGTCTGTTTCCTTGCCCTCAACTCCCTTTACCTCTGCTAAGACTTAATTGGATAGAAAAACAAGTCTATTGCTGCTCTGTCTTTTATTCTTCCTTCTATTTCTAACCTTAAACTCCCAGCACTTTCTTTTTTTGTGTATCCCTAACAGGTATACTGGACCTGAAATTCTCTAGGATGCCCATAAATTGTTCAGAAGGCCAAATGTAAGGAAAATGATCAGGGACTTCCCTGGTGGTGCGGTGGTTAAGAATCTGCCTGCCAATGCAGGGGACACGGGTTTGAGCCCTGGTCCGGGAAGATCCCACATGCCGCGGAGCAACTAAGCCCGTGTGCCACAACTACTGAGCCTGCGCTCTAGAGCCCGGGAGCCACAACTACTGAGCCCACGTGCCACAACTACTGAAGCCCGCATGCCTGGAGCCCGTGCCTGGCAGCAAGAGAAGCCACCGCGATGAGAGGCCTGTGCACCGCAAAGAAGAGTAGCCCCCGCTCACCGCAACTAGAGAAAGCCCATGCGCAGCAATGAAGACCCAACACAGCCAAAAATAAATAAATAAATAAAAATAAAAATTCTGTCTGGAAAAAGTTGATAAAAGAAAAAAAAAAAGGAAAATGATCAGATGGAAAGAGTTTTCTTTTTCTGTTCTTCCCATCTATATAGGAGGACCCTCTGATACACACTTCAGAAAAACAAAATCTTAAAAGAAAAAGACCATTTACACCTCCATATAGTCCTATGCACTCTCCTCCCATAGATGGAGAACATGGAACTGTTTGTCCTTATGACCATACACCATTTTCATTATTTAAGAAACTTCACTAAAGAACAAAGTCTGTACAGAACATGAATGGAATAAAAAGTCTACAGTGAACATAAAATGAAGATTAAAAAAAAAACTTCAGTGAAATTTCACAGTTGTAGCAGGCCATTGGGCTATGCCTCAGACTTGCTGGGACTAAGTCCCATTCTTGCTTTCAGGGCTTACTCAAGGGAGAGACTGGGAAGTCCTGATCTTGGGGCATCCATCATGGTCCCGGGTTATACTTGTCCCTGTGTTCATCTGACCAGCATCTAAACATCAAATATGTGCCAAACACTGGAAATCCAGAGACAAAGTATAGCCCTTGCCTTCAAAAAGCCATCTAGCTGGGGGTATCAGAGTACCAGAACACTACATGGTAGGTAGACTGAGGCTTTCATTTATTAAGAATAACTTTAGTGAGTGTGAGTTGTTAAGCACTGTTCCAGGTACTGGGGAGACAGCAGTGAGTAAAACACAAAAAATCTCTCCATACTCTAGAGCTAATATTTGAGAGGGATTCTTGAGTGCATCTAGGATTGGGTTTGCTCTAGGAAAGATCAGACCTCTTATTGCATTCCAGAACATAAACACGGTAGACCTAAAACCTAACGGTAAATCAAACATGAAGCTAGAAGTAATTTTTTAGTTTCCTCATATGATGATTTATTCCATGATCCAACAGGGATAAACGGGCATTCCAATGTCTAAGAGAAAAGACCTCCCAAAACGTTATAGGACCAAGTGGACATTTCTGTACAAATCCTTGGAAAACTGCAATTAAGGTAATGATTTATATTTGGCCACTTTAAAATTTTAAATACAGTATATGGATTGAATAATATTTGCAAATAAGGTTTACTAGCTATAGATGCCATTCCTCCGGTTACCTCATTATGATGTCTCCGCCCCATGGACAGACAATAGGGTAGCTGTCTGTGTATAGTAAATTGCTAAGGCTGACCATCATAAACATACAGATCTAGCTCCGGAGAACAATAAATACGTACTCATCCTCAGCTCTTTTCAAAGAGGCAACAAAATGATCACAACCACTACCATGGTCTCAAAATTACTACTTGTCTTTACATAACGCCTGATACTTTTTTTCAAAGCTCTTTCAAAATCACTATTTTATTTGACTCTTTCACCAAAGCTATAAAATAAATAGGGTGAGCATTATCACTTCAGAGATGAGGAAACGGACACAGAATGGGCCCTACCTAAAGTCATACAGCTTACCAGTTAAGTTTAGGAAAACAACTGGTTTCTCAGTAAATGGCTCATCCATTACACCAGACTGTGGAGCTATAAGCATTGAGTCCCCAGGCTTCAAAGTACCTGGCACAGAACTGGCACATAGTAAACCCTGGCTGTCTTATTTATCTGTTACCCCAGGTGTCTAGAGCAATATTTGGTGAATGAAAGAATAAACAACGGATGGATGGAACTTCCCTGGCAGTCCAGTGGTTAAGACTCCGTGCTTCCAATGCAGGGGGCATGGGTTCAATCCCTGGTCGGGGAATTAAGATCCCACATGCTGTGCAGCGTGGCGTGGCCAAAAAAAAAAAATAATAAAAAGGATGGATGAATAATAATAAATGGATGGAGGAGAAGTGGCCAGACTAAGTGAGGGTTTGACTCATACATCAGTTATACAGACAGCAGCTTTCATAAAATTACACAAAATTGATTTCACAAATGCTTTTCAAAAGCTTCTAAACTGCCTTTTTTAACTTCTGTACCTGATTAGTTTTAAACCAAAGTAGATGGTTTTCCCTGACCTATTTTCAAAGCTAATCTCTAAATCCCATGGTTACAAAATCGTACGGATTAAATATTTGTTCTGTGAAAATGTATAATGGGTCAGGCAAGAAAAAATTCAAAAGTGTAAGTATACAGATTAAATTTCCAGAATTCAAGATAATAACAAAAGAGTTACATTCAAAGGTCTTCAGTGTGAGGAATCTCCAATGAGAGTTTAGTTGCCAATATTTCAAAAGCTACTCGTCATAAACCCAATTACATGAAAATAGTTAACAGCAGAGCACAGCAGCCAAACTGAAAAAGGGAAAAACAGATGCTTGCAGAAACAATGAAGCCTTTATGATGTTGGATTTAGACTACATTTGAACACCTAACGCGGTTTTCTAATAGAAAAACAGAAGTGCAGCATTTCCAACCTTGTGAACTGGATCACCCTTGCATGCTCTCCCCAGATTAACAAAGCTGGGGTGCAGCTTACATACACTTGCTCTGCACAGTATCCAGCACAACGGTGACTGTCAATAAACGTCAAACAACTAATTGGGATAATTCCACAAAAAATTGCAGGTAAGAACATAATTCTATGATGACTATGGAGTACTTGGGTTGACCCACAAAACAGAGATTTTTTTTCTCCCCTTCTTCACTAAAATGTAAATATTAGGATTTCTTTGCCAGCGCTTTTGTCTGTAGGTGTCCTCAGCACCTTGTGCTCCCCTGTACCTGTGGAGTAAGATCATTCATCTATGGGCTAATAGCAGCCGTGCTTTGACTTGACTTAATGTATCTGTGCGGTGTGGTATACTTGGAAGTAAAGAACTAAACCATGAGAGACTAGGACGGGGCTCTCCTAGATCCAAATCCTCATTTTATATAGGAAACTCAAGCCCAGAGAGGGAGAGTGAATTATCCCTGGTCCAGAAGCCATTAAGTGAGGGAGCCCACAGGACTGGAATCCAGATCTGCTGGGGATGCACAAAAATAGCATATATATATATATATATATATATATATATATATATATATATACTATACACACACACACACACATATATGGCATATATATACACTATATATATATACTATATGTATACATATATATGGCATATATATATACCATCTATAGCATATATATATATATATATATATATATACTATTAGATCTTATTATATTTAGCCCCAATGAATCAAAGTAACCACACTATAATGATCTTTTTGCCACAGTGCTGTTTTGGTGAGGTGCTGCTACTCAGATGACTTCATCTTTAATTTCACCCTCTTGGTTCTATTCTGAAAAACACATCTGCACACTGGGCTACCACCAGTGACTTAGCCGAAGCAATGCCTCTCCCAGGTAAAGTCACATTCAAGGGCCCACTTCCACAGTCACACTCTGACTCACCATAGAGGTATCTCCTCCCATATTCCCAGATTTGAAGCCTAAACTCGAGAGTAGTGTAGTATGATGCATTCCAGCTCTGACTTTGGCCTCTAGGAAGTCACTGAGTCTTTCTGGAACATTTTAAAATGAAATATTTATGGAGCAACTTTCATGGCAAGTATTATGTATCTGGCACCGAACTACGGTGTGATAATAACAACTAATTTCCTAAAAGTGGCAGGTACTCTGGTAACTTTATGATCTCATTGGATCCTCTTAACAACTTTTCCCCCCAAAGATGGTTCAATTATCTTCCTGTTTCACAGATAAGGAAATCAAGGCTTAGTGAGTTCTCACATTATTTTTTTCTATTTTACAGGAGAGGATCCTGAGGGTTAAAGAAGCTTACCCAGAATCTGCCTAACATTAACTAGCTAACAGAGCGGCTAGGAAGCAGCAGAGACAGGATTCAAACCCATGGGTGGCTGACTCCAAAGATGCTCCTTAGGAATGAGGCAGCCAGGAGTAATGCTGGCAGAAAGCTCTCTGCTCTCAGTCTCCTTTGGGGACCACTTTAGCTGAAGAGAATCACCTTGCTCAAGATTATGCCCGCTTTCTGGGGTGACCAGCATCCAATGGCCGGTCCCCCACTCAGGACTGCTTTGAAGGGTCCTCCATCTTCAGAACTCCCTGCAGGTCGGCTGAGGCTTCTGCTGAGGCTGTACCATCACAGCCTGCCTGCTCCCTCTGCACGGTCCTGCTTCCTTCGTTTCCCTTCCAGGGGTGCTGACCCCCAGAGCACTCCCTGACAAACTTCTCCATGCTCATCTCCCAGAGTTGGCTTCCCGGAAAACCTGACCCGCAGTATCCACATTCTTTTCACTTTACCAGGCTGCTGCCTCAGTTGTTTCATCTGTAAAAGGGGAGGTTGGATTCGATGAACCCAATCTAGTGTTAGCTTCAAAACAGCAGTGTGTGGGCTTCCCTGGTGGCGCAGTGGTTGAGAGTCCGCCTGCCGATGCAGGGGACGCGGGTTCGTGCCCCGGTCCGGGAAGATCCCACAGGCCGCGGAGCGGCTGGGCCCGTGAGCCATGGCTGCTGGGCCTGTGCGTCCGGAGCCCGTGCTCCGCAACGGGAGAGGCCACGACAGGGAGAGGCCCGCGTACCGCCAAAAACAAACAAACAAAAAAACAAAAACAAAAAAAACACAACACAGCAGTGTGGCATAGGTGAAAAAGGTTAGGAGTCAGGGGATCTGATTTCTATTATCATCTCAGCCACTAACTAGCAGCATGACCTTAACCCCTGAGATTCCCACTTTCTAGTCTATAAACTGGAATGACATGATCCATCTTTCCTTCACAGTTGTTGAGAGCACCAGTTTAGAAACTACAGAGCCCATATTAACAGAAGCTACTATTTTCATGATAATTATTACCGTCAAATTTGTGGGAGCTGCTGTAACAGGAGCAGACCAGCAAGGACTAAAATGCTGCTGTTCTACAATTCTCCGGGGAGACCCAACCAAGGTCCCTGGCACCCCACCGCAAAGCCTGTGGCAGCCCTGTCCAACCCATATAACACCATGTACATCTACGCTTATGGTATTCCTCCAGTCTCAAAGGACTGTCCTTGACCCTATGCCCCTTTATGTCCAACTGGATGTTACTGCATGAATCACGCCTTCCTCTTCTTTTTTTAAAAAAAATATTTTTATTGGAGTCTAGTTGATTTACAATGTTGTGTTAGTTTCTGCCGTACAGCAAAGTGAATCAGTTATACATATACATGTATCCACTCTTTTTTAGATTCTTTTCCCAAATAGGTAATTACAGAGTACTGAGAAGAGTTCCCTGTGCCCTACAGTAGGTCCTTATAGTTACCTATTTTATGTGTAGTAGTGTGTATATGTCAATCCCAATCTCCCGATTCAGCCCTCACGCTTTCTTCTTCTTCTCTCTTCAACTTCCTCCCCTTTACTGGCACGAGCCCCTTGGAAATTTACCTATTTTCTATCCCCCTAAAACCACCAGCCGTAGCAGCAGCACCACCAAACCCTCTCATGTCCCTGTGTTCTTCTCCAATTATGCTTCATCCCTTGGCTGTACCATCTGTGACTTTTTTTACTTCCCATTCACTTAACCATTGATACATGGCTTTGCCCTGCCTGGTTAAAGTCAACAATGACTTCTCATCTATCCTCATCTTACTGGACTGGCTGATGACATTTGACACACAAGATAATCCCCTCCTTGAAACTCTACTCATTTGGTTTCTGAGACAAGTCTTTCTTGGTTCTCCTGGAACTTCTTGGATTATTTTTTCCCCTCAAATCTGTTGTGAGCTCCCTTTCCTTTGACCATCTTTTAAATCTCAGGGTACTCCTAGAGCTTCACCCCTAGGAGCTCATCCATTTAATAATCTCAACTACCATCTTTGTGACAGTGACCGCCAAATCTTTACAGTTTAAATCTCTTAATTTTTGACTCGTATAGTCTTCCTTATGCTCTCCTTTGCTCCCTTCTGTGGCACCGGCATCTAGCTGGTCACCTAACTTAGAAATCTAAGTTCTCCTTTGCCCTTTCTCTCCATGGTTACTAAGTATTATCCTTTTTGTCTCCTAAATACTTCTTTATTTTTTAACCCCCTAAATATTTCGTGAATCTGTTTTCTCTTCCCTATCCCCACCACCATAGTGTTAATTCAGGCCCTCACTGTCCTTGTCTACACTTCTGCGATGACCACCTCACCGATCTTCCTGCTCCCAGTTTCAAAACCCTCTAATCTATTTTCTCCATGTTCGTAGAAGGATCTGTCTAGAGCACAAATTCTGATCAGATTGCTCTGGTATTACCTAGAACAATAACAGAAACACCAAATTGCCTGGTTACAGTATGCCTTCATCGGCGGCCTGCCGTGATTCAAACTCTGCCAACCTCCCTGGCTACTTCATCTGTACTTCCCATCCCCAGCTCTGGGCTCCAGCAACACTCAACGCTCACAACTCCTCATGCACACCACACTGCTTCGTGCCTCTACTTCTCGTCACACTGTTTTCCCTTCTGCCCAGAACACCCAACCCTTTCTCCCCTGACCTTGCTAACCCTTCCTCACTCAAGACTCAGTTGACTTGTCACCTCCCTGAGGAAGTCTTCCTTGATAGAAGGAGTAGGTGTCTCTCCTCAGTGTTCCTGCGATACCCAGCGCACGTTGCCATCGCTGTAACTCTACATTGCTTCAAAATTGCTCGCACGTCTACCTCCTTGTTCTGACAAAAGAAACTTGGTGGCTGAACACGTGAGTCACGTATTTTGCTCACAAATCTTCAACTCGAGCAGGGCTTGGTGAGAACGGCTTGTCTTTGCTCCACGCAGCGTCAGCCAGGGCAGCTCTCCCGAAGCCGGGGAGTCTACTCCCAAGATGGTTCATTCATAGAACTGACAAGCAGGTGCTGCCGGTCAGTTCCTCTCCACTTGGGTCTTGCCACAGGGCCATTTAGGCTTCTTCACAGCATGGTAGCTGGGTTCCAAGAGTGAGTGTTCCAAGAGACAGGAAGTGGAAGCTGCTAGTTTCTTAAGGCCTGGGCCCAGAAACTGATATAGTTTCTGAGTGGAAACAGAACAGACTTCTGCTATAATCTATCTTCAGGCAGTCACAGGGCCCAGATTCAAGGGGGTGGGGGGTGGGGGTAGGGGTAGGTAGAGCTCTAACTTTTGACAGGAGGAGTGTCAAAGAATTTGGGGGGCCATGTTTTAAAACCACCATACTCTTCTATTGGACCATGAGATCTTTTAGGACTCACGGTCATGCCATGCGTCTGTTGAATGAATACATTCATTCCTGGACCAAACTACCTTCACAGAACTTCACAATAACTTGCACCAAGGAGGCTGATTTCAGACCACTCAACCACATCAATTAGCAAGAGGAACAAGGCTCAAAGGAAATCAGTCCTACAGCATTTTAGAAGTTGGAGGGATTTATAAGCTAGTCAAATCACAGTCTTTCATTTTACCCAACCAAATCAAACCCAAACAAACAAAAAACCTGAGGCGCATAGACAAAAGAATATGGCAAAGATTCTGTGTGGGTCAGTTATATAAAAAATAGCAATGACTCATAATTTATTATTTGTGGGAAGTACATGCTATTTATTTGCTCACTTTCTTTCCTTTAGCAAGTCAGAGTTAATTAAACCTCGGAGTCTGAGTGATGAGCATTGTTAATTTTCTTTCTTTTAAAGGAGGACACTATTTACTTTTGCAAATTGGGTCCCATTTACAGCTATCCGTGTAATTCAATCATTTGATGATGCACTATGTGTCTGGTAAAATGTTTTGTGGCACACCGATGACTCAAATACTATGCACTGACATGCATCTAGACATTAAACAGAATATGCAAGAATGCATAAGACCCTAGTTATTAGGCATCTTTAAACATGACTGATCCAAACACAAATGTGAACTGAGGTATTCGAGTTTGAATTATTAAATGTAATTATTGAAGTCAAAGGAAATGAAATAATTTGACATTAATAAGGTTCAAATTACAAGCCTAATTCTAAAAGTTGAATTTTGAGCAAATTAAAAAAAAATTAATTTGTTGAATACAGAGGGATAACTAATTATAGCTTTAGAAGCATACAGTTACACCTGAAAATATTTAATTTCTTCTAGGCTTTCTGAGGTGCTTCCAAAACACTAGATAATCTTATAGAAGTTATAATGACTACAACTACTAAAAAAAAAAAAAAAGATGGTGGGAATTGTCAATTCACTGAATACATAGAAGCATTTTACCAAGAAAGTAGTATCAGTTTTCCCCAAAGGAATGAATTTTTTTCCCCTCAGAGTTCTTTTCCTGCCTAGCAGAACATTTAGGAAATGTAACTTCCTAAATGCAATTACCTTGTAAATCAGACTGCCGATATGACTGCATTTTAAGCAATGTGGAGGAAGGGCACAATGCTAATTTAGCAATAAATAAATAATAAAGATAAATCACATGGGATGCTGGTTTACTACACAAACTAAGAGGTATATTTATAACATTATCTGCACTCCCTACCCGATGTTTACGCAGTGACTACATCTTGCCCAGTACAACATCTGAGAAACAAGATCCCCAGGGACAGATCAGAGATAAACTGGAAAAAAAAAAAAAAAAAAAGAAAAACATAAAACTCTTGCAAGCCATCTGAGACATATTGCAGGAATTCCCAAACTTCCATCCACAAAGTCTGCATCTTTTTTGTTTAGAGCAAAAAGAAAGGCTGCTCCTCGGGGTTAATCATTATCACAGTACTTTATGTACCAACTATAAGCAAGGCTTTGGGTTGGGCACAAAATGGTTCAGAATCTGTGTACACCTGCTAATTCAAATTCTCTAGCAGGTAAAACAGTTGAACATTCTTCAAGACAAGGCAACATGGAGCTTACATAAGCTTCCAACGTATTTGCCTACTTCAGATGGAACCTAGCTTTACTTAAAGAGACGTGGCAGTACCCTGGGGTGGGAACAGAACAGTTATTTCCCTGCAATCTGAAATAGCAATACAGAATACAGTAATGATAGCTACAGTTGCCTGACAGCTTACTCATTTGCCAGGCACAGTGTTAAGTGCTTTATGTGTATTTTTCATTTACTCCTCACAACAATCTTTAGAAACACGTATCATTTGTGAATCCTTGTTTTACAGGTAAGAAAAGCAAGGCTTAAGGCAGTGAAGAGATTTGCCCAGGGCCTAGGTGAGGATGATCTGAACAGCCCTGCTCTGCTCCAGGGCTTGAGTCCTGAACTTCTGAACTGCTCACTCCACGTGTAACTATCCATTTAATCTAATTTATGCACTGTTTATACAAGCTATACGGGTGAAACGTATGCTTTCATTATAAAATAATTTAGAAATGGATACACACAACTGATTTTTAATCTATTGTTAACTACCACATTAAAATACAGTTGACCCTTGAACAATGTCGGGGTTGGGGGCACCGACCCCCTGTCCAGGTGAAAATCCAAGTGTAAGTGGACCCATGCAGCTCAAACCTGTGCTGTTCAAGGGTCAACTGTATTCCTTCAGTTATAAAATGCCCCATTATTTTATACAGTAAGCAAAAAAAAAAAAAATCCATCCATTATAAGATGGTAATAAGACACATGCCAATCTTAGAGATATTAAAATACAAAAACACTTGTCTTAAAACTGATGAAGTACAGTGTGTTTATTTTACCCACTTGTTCCTCTTTCTTCTATTAAGCATCCCTTTCCAGTTTCATACATTAGCTTCTCTTTACTTGCTTCTTAAAGGTTGGTGTTCCCAGAATTAGTTCCATCCTCTTTTTTGCTGACTACTCCCTCCCCCTGGGCAATCTCAGCTATCTGCAAGGGTTCAGCCACCTCCTGGTAAGGATATCTGTAGCTGAGTCTTTCCCCAGACTCCAGACCGTATTTCCAATGGTTTCCCTCCAAGCTGATATTTTGTTAATCTCTTAAGCTCAATATGTTAAAAAACCAAACTCATGGTCCTAACCCAAAGCCTGCTTCTCCTTCTGGGTTCTGTCTGGTGGTGAAGGCATAGTGGAGTATACTGTAGGAAGAAAAGACTTTAGACTATAGGTCCAAGTTCAGATCTCAGCTCTGACACTTAGCCTTCTGTCAGACCTCAGGCAATTGATCTATCGTTGCTCAAAAAGTCTGCTTCTTGGGGCTTCCCTGGTGGCGCAGTGGTTGCGCGTCCGCCTGCCGATGCAGGGGAACCGGGTTCGCGCCCCGGTCTGGGAGGATCCCACATGCCGCGGAGCGGCTGGGCCCGTGAGCCATGGCCGCTGGGCCTGCGCGTCCGGAGCCTGTGCTCCGCAACGGGAGAGGCCACAGCAGAGGGAGGCATGCATACCACAAAAAAAAAAAAAA
>NC_041228.1:14038683-14115990 GCF_002837175.3 Physeter macrocephalus
CCCGCGCGTCCGGAGCCTGTGCTCCGCAACGGGGGAGGCCACAACAGAGGGAGGCCCGCATACCACAAAAAAAAAAAAAAAAAAAAAAAGTCTGCTTCTTTATCTAAAGAGTGGGGTTAATAACTTTCACAGGGTGGTAAAGATTAAATCAGCTAACTTATGAAAATAACTATCACATTGTCTAATACATAATTAGCCCTCAATAAACGGTTGCTATTCAGCTGTTATTAGTTAATGAGATCCTCTTCTGCCTAGAAACCTAAGTTAGAAATTTGGAAATATCACTACCTCCTAGCTTTTATTCAAGGTCCCTGTCTACTCAGGCACCAAATGCTACTGATCCTACTTGAAGAAATATCATCCCCTCCCTTGTGTGAAAAATTTAAGTTTCTTCTTTTCTGCATTATAATTTAAACATATTCAAGTCTCTCCCATTTAAAAAACACTGTCTCGGGGCTTCCCTTCCCTTCCCTGGTGGCGCAGTGGTTGGGAATCTGCCTGCCAATGCAGGGGACACGGGTTCGAGCCCTGGTCTGGGAAGATCCCACATGCCGCGGAGCAACTAAGCCCATGCGCCACAACTACTGAGCCTGTGCTCTAGAGCCCGTGTGCCACAACTGCTGAAGCTCGCGCGCCTAGAGCCCGTGCTCCGAAGCAAGAGAAGCCACCGCAATGAGAAGCCCGCGCGCTGCAACGAAGAGCAGCCCCGCTCGCCGCAGCTAGAAAAAGCCCACGCGCAGCAACGAAGACCCAACACATCCAAAAATAAATAAATAAATAAAACATTTTTAAAAATAAAATAAATAAAAAATAAAAAACACTGTCTTCCTATTGAGGCCTGTGATATAATTTCCCATTGTTCCAAGTACCTCAGAAAAATTTAAGTTTGCTTTTTGAAAAGATCTACATATTTCTTAAGCTCATTTCTGGGCATTTTATATTATTATCGAGAATTGGATTCTCTGCTTGTTAATTTTGTCCCTCCCTCCCATTATACTTTCTAACGGGTATGGCTGGAGTATAAGATAGCTGTTGACATTTGTCTTTATCCTATAGTTTACTGTCTTACTCCCTTATTAAACTTTTTAAAATGAGGAAACAAAACCTTTTTACCACAAAAACTTTGAACATATATATAAATAAAAATTTAAACCACTTGTAGTTTCAACATCGAAGATAACCACTTTTAATAGCTGTGGAGTTAAGAGCCTTTTCCATATGGCATATCAGAGATTTAAGTCTATTTTATAAAAATGGGGATCATATTGTATATACTTTTATTATAATATACATAAATATTTAGTAGATGTAGGCTAATATTGATGTTATAAATAACATTGTTGTCAACTGTCAACGTAAACCTCACTATCTCAAGATCAAGATTCAGACTGATTTAAAAGATAAAAACTAATAAATGCTTGGAAGTGACATGACAAATAAGTGACAATCAGAAGAAATTATAGCTATAATAATTTCAGATAAACCTCAATTCATGAGAATAAAAGTGAAAAAAGTAAAAGAGGGTTATTTTTAATTAATAAATGTTCATCCACAATAAGGAAATAATAGACTTATGCTATAAACATTTCAACAGTAATCTATCAATAGAGATACAGTACACTTATTTTTAAGAAGAGAAGGATAAATAGAAATTCAATAGTATCATGAGATTCCAACAGCATCTCAGTCCTTTTCAGATTAGTTAGAGGGCTAGAAAAATCTGAGAGGATGTAGAAGGCTTTGCTGCTTTTGAAAAATCCATTGTGAGCATGTTCACATTTCCATACCAATAAGCATACATATAAAATAGTTTCTCAGTATTTTTTAAAAGTCCATGCCACCTTTAACTAACCTTAAAAATCTCAATCCTGCCTTTAATGTTTAAAATATATATTTTTAAACCTCAAACTTAAAATATTAAAACACTGGCAGATTTGGGGGAACAATTTTTTTAAATTGAAGTAGAATTGACCTACGATACTATGTTAGCTCCAGGTGTACAACATAGTGATTCACTATTTCTATACACTACAAAAGGATCACCACAATAAGTCTAGTTACCACCCGTCACCATACAAAGTTATTACAACATTACTGACTGTATTCCTTATGCTGTACATTCCATCCCTGTGACTCATTTATTTTGTAACTGGAATTTTGTGCCTCTAAATCTCCCTCACCTATTTAATTCATCCCCTCACACCCCAACCCCCTGGCAACCACCTGTTTGTTCTGTGTATCTATGAGTCTGTTTCTGTTATGTTTGTTCATTTGCTTTCTTACATTCTACATGTAAGTGAAATCATACAGCATTTGTCTTTCTCTGTCTGACTTATTTCACTTGGTCCATTCATGTTGTTGCAAATGGCAAGATTTCATTCTTTTTATGGCTGATTAACATTCCACTATACGTGTGTGTGTACGTAATTTCTTTATGCATTCATCTACTAATGGACACAGGTTGCTTCCGTATCTTGGCGATTGTAAAGAATGCTGCAATAAACACAGGCGTGCATATATCTTTTCGAACTAGTGTTTTTGTTTTCTTCAGACTAGTGTTTTTGTTTTCTTCAGAAAAATACCCAGAAGTGGAATTGCTGGATCATACGGTAGAGTTTGATTTTAATTTTATGAAGAACCTCCACACTGTTCTCCATAGTGGTTGCACCAGCTTACATCCCCACCAACAGTGCACAGGCTTCCCTTTTCTCCACATCCTCTCCAGCCTTTGTTTTTTGTTGTCTTTTTGAGAACAGCCATTCTGACGGCTGTGAGGGGATGTCTCGTTGTGGTTTTGATTTGTATTTCTCTGATGATTAGCGATGAGCAGCTTTTCATGTGCCTCTTGTCCATCTGTATGTCTTCTTTGGAAAAATGTCTACTCAGTCCTCTGCCCATTTTTTAATTGAGTTGGGTGTTTGTTTGATGTTGAGGGGAAAAAAATATTTGCTTAAAAGCTCTGATCAACATAAGCACTGAGTATTCTTGCTTGATGAAAATGTTTGCCTTCTAACCTAAGTGGTGTTTGCTTTCATAGTCACGGATGGAGAAAAACCAGCCTTGCAAATATCTGTGGATGAAATGAGTGACATTCAAAGTCCACTAATTTGTTTTGGAGTAAACAGGGAAATATTTTACTCAAAAATTCTCCAAAGTGATTTTTCTGGAAGTTATTTTGGCAACTGAATAAAACTTCAGTTCTAAACACTTGCCACAAAGACCTTCCAGCACAGACTGCATATATGTGAGAAAAGTACTCCTCACAAGCTCCCAGTGGATTTTCAGCTGTGAGTTGAAAAACTATCATCCAAATTTATTCTTCACACAGATTAAGTTAAATTTATCTCCTCCCTGAATCTGGGTTTTTTTTTTTTTTGATAATTTTAATAAATCAGAAAATTAAGAGACATGTTTGGTACAACATAATGGTTAGGAAAGTAGACTCTGGCCCTAGACTGGGTTGCAAAGCTGATTCTGCCAATTATTAGCTGGGTGCTCTCGGGCAGGCTACTAAGACTTTCCTGTGTCTCTGCATCCATACCTGTAAAATATGTAAAATACTACCCGTACCTATTTCAGATGACTGTTGTGAGCACTACATAAGATAATACATGTAAAGCATCAGAACAACATCTAGCTTGCAAGAAGCACTTGAAAGACGTTCGTGAGTCTTTTTTTTTTTTTTTTAAATAAAGAGATCTAGTATGCTTGTTTATTTATTTATTTATTTTTGGCTGTGTTGGGTCTTCGTGTCTGTGCGAGGGCTTTCTCTAGTTGTGGCGAGCGGGGGCCACTCTTCATCGCGGTGCACGGGCCTCTCACTGTCACGGCCTCTCTTGTTCCGGAGCACAGGCTCCAGACGCACAGGCTCAGTAGTTGTGGCTCACGGGCCCAGTTGCTCTGCGGCATGTGGGACCTTCCCAGACCAGGGCTCGAACCCGTGGCCCCTGCATTGGCAGGCAGATTCTCAACCACTGCGCCAACAGGGAAGCCCGTTCGTGAGTCTTATTAGTACAGCTGGACTTTGGCTGCAAAAACTTAATGTCTTAAGTAATAACGTTGGGTTTTACCCCTTGAACTTTCAGTTTTTTTGTATATAAAACTTTCAAATACATCTTCCAAATGTTATGCTTTGCTGAATGTGTGCAAGTTTGAAGCAGTTGCTTTTGTCCTTATCGTCTCAGAAACAGCGACATTATCCTCTGCTCGTTAGTCTTTCCAAGCACTTTTCCTTCTGACATGATTGAAAAGGTCTAACAGAACATGAGGCAATATAAATATTCATTGATTACTTCTTCTGATAGTTTGGCTTCAATTTTTAACATTGAAACATTCAATTCATCTGGAATGTATTTTAATATAAAATATAAACTTTGGATTTCAAGTAGTGTCATTAAAACATTATCAATGGTTCCAAATGTTTTTCTTGAACAAGCCAACTTTCCCCCACTGATTTGAAAATCTATCGCACACCAAAATTTTACATGTGCTTATTACAATATCTGTCTGTTTATTTCTTATTGTTCTCTCAGCGGAACTTATGTTTCACAGAGAAAGGGGCTTGGTTACTTCGGTTCACTGCTGGATCACCAGAGTAATGCTTGGCTCATAGAAATAAATGGCTGGAAGAGGCTTTCCTCTTTTGACCTCAACAAGATCACGAATTAATTGATTTTCCAATGATAAGTGCTACATTATTGAAACAAATCCAAATTTATCATATGTACAGTTCTTTCAATATGCTGCCAGATTTTATTTGCTAATATTTGACTTAAGATTTCATATATCTAGTTTTATGTGAAAGTGTTCTTAACTTTTAAGAAAAAGACAAAACATGGAATTTGATCGTAAGTCATCCTAGTTTCCTAAAATAAACTGGGAAATGTTCCGTATTTTCCCATGCTTTAAAATAGATTAACCAGCACAGAAAATATCCGTTCCTTTAAGATCTGACAGAATTTAACAATTAATATGTCTAGGATTTGCACATTTGGGGAGCAAAGAATCTTTCTTTTAATCTTCTTTTTGTAAACGTCATTCACAATTTTGGCCATTTTGAGTCAATTTTGGTTATTTTTTGTTTTAAATCTATTTTCGGTCATTCATTTTGCAGATTTAATTCATTGTCATAAGGTTAAACATATTACTCCTTTCAAATCTATTTTTTAAAAATTCCCTCTGCATCTATGGTTACAGACCTCTCATTTTTCCTTTTAAAGGTGTGCCTCAGGATCATATTATGGTTGGATTTTTTTTAAAAAAGCGAACCCTTGTCTTTTAACAGAACAGCGTAGTCACTGTGTGGTAATAAGTTCAGTTTTAATTTAAAACTATATTCTGTTTTTTATGCTTCCAAAACTTCTGCTTTCCCCCTCATTCTTAGCCAATTGATTTGGAAGTATTCATCCCATTTCTACTCAAGTACTGCTTGACTTTACTTTCTTTATCCTGTATTTCTTCCTTTTAAAAAAAATATTTATTTATTTATTTGGTTGTGTTGGGTCTTAGTTGCGGCTCGCCGGCTCCTTAGTTGTGGCATGCGAACTCTTAGTTGCGGCACGCATGTGGGGTCTAGTTCCTGGACCAGGGATCGAACCCGGGCCCCCAGTATTGGGAGCACGGAGTCTTAACCACTGCAACACCATATACTGTACTTCTTAATAGATGCCAATAAGAAAGTAACAGTTTCTGGAATCTCCTTGCACTCTTCCATCTTCCTTCTGCTTGCCAAATTGTTGAAACACTTTATAATCGCAGATCCCATTATTATTAGTCTGTTACATTATTCTTTTCTGAGGACTCATTTATCATTAGTATTATGGCTTACTACTATATTAACAACTCTTATTCACAATTAATTCCCTACCACTTAAAAAAAAAAACACCCTACTATCATTTCTTCCCCTTATCAGCTTCTTTATTCTTGCTAATTACTTACTTGGTGCTTGTATGTCTTCGCATAATTTTCTTTTTTCCAGGACAAGTACATGAGTGGGATATTCCGCAAATCAGTCAATGTCAAAGATGACCTTTCTGATGCCCTTTCAAGAAAAGATGCCTCAGCTGGCTGTAAAATTTGAGTAACAACCCTTTCCCCTGGATGTCTAAGATGACGCTCTGTTGCTTTTTGCATATAGTGCTACCAGGTAACCGGATACAAATGTATTCTCCTTCTTTTGTGGCCAACATCTTCTCCCTCACTCCACTCTACCCCGCCCGCACACATGTGATGCTTATAGTTTATTCTTTTTTTAAATACAACAATTTTGTTAGAATATATTTAAAGATTGAATTTTTCATCATTATTATTCTCTTCACTTAATAACAGCTTTCTTGAGATATAATTCACATAGCATAAAATTTCATTATTTTTTGCTGGCTACCTGTGATGTGCAGATTCATGATTCCCTTTAGCTAAGGCGGTGGTGAACGCGTGAAATGTAGCTTGTAAGCACAGGTCATCATCTTGAACCAGAAGCCTACCCTGATGCTGCCTGCTGCCGCCATACTGCTACTCCTCCTCCCATCTGTTCCACTGGCTCCATCTTGGAACACACTTTACATACTCCTGGCTTTCTCACTGGGTTCCTCTTCTTTCTCCATTGTTTTGCCAGGTCCAATCCTCACCCTTACTCTCCTCTCATTCAACACACTCTTCCTGGGTAATCTCATCCACTTTCTGGCTCCAACTGTCATCTCTATCAGTGGTTCTCAAGCCTCTCCCCGAACACTGCTCATATGGAAACATTCTATCATCAGTAACATCTCTCATTAGACACAGCAGTTCACAACTGCAGGGACATCCTGGGATCTCAGCAGGTGCACTTATAGCTTGAAGAAGCACTTCTCCTGTCTAGGGACCTTCAGTCGGAGACACGTCTATTCCATCTCTGGAGGACAGCATCACCATCCACTGAGCTGTCCAATCTAGAAGCCTGGAGGTCATGACTACTAGACTTGAAGACAGAGATGGTGTCTCTACAGTTCACCACCATACCTCACAGAGTGTCCAACACACAGCAGCACAACAAATATTTGTTGAAGGAATGAATTAAATCACTAAATTCTGTGGCTTCTAATTCACATCCTTTCAACTCATCCTCTTCTTTTCACCGGCACTGTTAAGGTCACTATTATTGTCTACTGGTTACTACTGAAGTCTCCTAGCCTCCAGTCCTGCTTCCCCCAACCCATTCTCCATGCTACAGTCAGTTATCTTCTTCAGTTATAGCAGTACTTACCATCCCTCAACTTAAGGCCCTTTAAAATCAAACGTAAAGTTCTCAACAGGCATATAAGTCTATAATTCTCTTGACTTTGTACACAGCATTCCTTCTACTTCGAAGAACAACTCAGGTATCATTGTAAAGAGAATTTCTTGATGCCCCAAAACTGAATTAAACATTCATCTTACGTGCACTCTGAAGTATCCTGTACTTTCCCTGCTGCTGCACCTATTCTGTATTGTAGTTGTCTGTTTACTTGTCTGTCTCCTCAACTACACTGTAAATTTTGATGGGTGCGCCAATGTCCTGTTCACTGTATCTCAATGCCCTGCAGAGTTCCTGGCACAGAGTAGGCATTCGATGAGTATCTGGTGAATGAATATATTTTCAAATATCACCAGTGACCATGCAAGTAGATAACTTTGGAATTTCATCATGGGACAGGGATTCTGAACCCAGCTGGGATCCATGAATAGGTACGAAGAGGGCATGAACACCATGAAACCGGGCCCAACATTCTATGTGTATATACATTTTTGAGGGTAACTTTCAGACTGCCTAAAGAGTCAATAATCCTAGAAACTTAAGAAATATTACTGTTGGAGTTTATTTGGTTAGAAAGGAATATTCTAAAGTATATTACAAACGAACAAAAACAAAATGTAGATACATACACACAACACAAATATACGCAGAGACTGACTTAATGATATCAAGCCTTACGGTGAACCTTTTACTGAAAAGGGACAAGAATCAGTGAAGTTAGACAGCTGCAGGAGGACTGAAGAAAACCAGAGGATGCCAGAAAAAGAATTTAGAAAGGTAGAACAGAGAATGAAAAAGAAATTCTGTCTACTCTGCCATTTTATATAGGGTCCTTACGCAGCCAGCGTGTGAAAGGTTAGGGCTTCATCACAAAGGATGTCAAAGTCTGAAGATATCTGTATAGTTTTGAAAATTGCATCTGCAGCTTGCCATAACGCTGCCTAACTTCAGGATAGTTCTGTCCCACCACTCTACTTGTCTTTGCAGTTCTGTCCAGTGAATCCCTGTCTAGACACTGACCTTCAACAGAAGGAAAGAAAGAAAAAAGGAAGGCAGCGGCCTGGGCTTATGAGAAAAGAGGGGGCAGGGAGAGGAGTAGGTCAAACGCTCATTACTATTCAGG
Source organism: Physeter macrocephalus (assembly GCF_002837175.3). Taxonomy (NCBI): domain Eukaryota; kingdom Metazoa; phylum Chordata; class Mammalia; order Artiodactyla; family Physeteridae; genus Physeter; species Physeter macrocephalus. The sequence continues at coordinate 14,047,078 of NC_041228.1, forward strand.
TGACCATCTTTCTCTGGCTCACTCTACTCCTTTGTCTTTATTCAGGGTAAAGTTTATGCACTTCAAAATTTGCAAGAATCTTGACAAGATATTATGCACTTTGGTAAAGTAAGGAAATGTACTTAAGTTCTGAAAAATACAGGTAGTTTTGAGAGTCGTAGGTGTTTTTTATAAATGTTGACAATGGTCAGCCTCTCCCCACTAATTTAACATTTAATGAAGCTAGGGAATATGATTTTCCTTTCTTTCTTTTTATTTTTTTTGGGGGGGGGTGGTATTTCCACATATCAGCATATAACATACTATACTGCCTGTTCTGCTTTAGAAAATGCAAACTTTCATATCATAAGATGTTGTTACTAATCTACTAAAGTAGGACAAGTACTTCAGAGGTGATGATAGGCTTGATTTTCAGTGTTTCGATGCTACCCAGCCTAACTTCCAATACCGTAGGGTCCACAGTGTAAACCTGATCTTACATTCAGGCTGTCTCTGGCTGTGAAACAAACCTTGCTCACATGGTGATGAAAAATGGACCCTTTCCTCGTTAGCATCATCTTTCATCCAAAGAAAATGAAAGCCAGAGGATGGTGAATTTGGTCAAAAGGCCTGAAGACTTCATTGACTGGTTAATCAGCATCTAAATAATCAGGAATGGCCCCCAAACCTATAAAGCAATTAATTCACCCCCATACTACCTAACGTCAGTCTACAAGAAGAGCTCTGAGTAATATACACATAGAGGAGCCTCATGAATTCAACACAATAATCCAATAGTGTCTTACTTTGCTGCAGAACTCCATTGTATAAAATGGACAGAATTGTGATTGTCAAAACAATAGTTTCAAAGAACCAAGTTTGTACAAAATAAGTCTTTTAAAGATTCTATATTTACCTGTGCTATCTGAAATCTTTGTGAGGTCCTAATCTACTAATAAAAGATATATTATTTTAAATCCAGTTGATAACTGAGGATTGCTCTGGGTACATTCCTGATAGATTTATGGTGAAATTTAGGGATCAATTATTCTGGCTGGAAGTTGGGGTGAAAGGGGAGGAATAGGAGAGAAAGGGGAAAAATTACCATTTATCAAAGTCCCACCGAACTGTGTACTTATTTGATGCAAGAATCAATTAAAAAAAAAATTCCAGGATTCACTTAAGAGTTGTAGTTGAGTTTTGCCCTGTTATCTACTCTGATATCCTTTTTGGCAAGACACTGCTGTTAACGATTTATTGAAATCTGGTTTACATGCCGTTGTACTCATAGGTAAGCGGAACATGGCACTGAGAAATTGTGCTTTATTTTTTCCATAGCAGTGTGTGGGATTCTGAAACCCTTTCAAATGCTACTGGGACTATTTTGAGGAAAGAGAGAAAGATGAGAATGGAAGAAAAAAATTCTATAACCTCGTTCATTGCCTGCTCTACTTGCATCCTTATCCTTAATCTGGTCGAAATCATTGAGTCCTCCATCTTCTTTAGGTTCCACTGCTGCAACAGAGACCCAGGTTAGGAAGTGACTTGAGTATGACGCCAGGATCAATGTTGACAATGAGATGAGAGCCAGAAGTGAAGCCAGAAGAGGCTGTGAAGCCAGAACTGGAAATGAGATGTTGGGGGTCCTCACCATGTGACATCTACAATATACATTCCATTCATCCATACAGGTGTGAAATTTACAAAACCAAACAGCTAATACTCACCCAGAGGATAAGGGTCTACTGTCATTGACATAATATTATTTGGTACACTCTAGCTGAAATGTGCACATTATTAAGATGTTCTTAACGTGTTACTTCCGGGAAGACTTTTTCTGGTGAAGTTGTGGAATGGAAAGGGAACACACGGAGCAAGACGACACGGATGGGCATCACCTGGGAAATCCAGCAGTCCGCTCCATCAGATGCCCACAAGGTAGTATTTACCTTGATGGGCCTTGCAGACTCTGATACCCGATTCTCATTGACTGGACCCCGGAATGCAGACTCATGCTAACAAAACTCACAAGACACTGATGTTTTAAAAAAAAGAAGGCGACTTTATTATTTACAGTGAACAACAGAAGAATCAGGCATACTGAATCTGCATCAGTCTGTACCAGCCTGACAGTGAATTATCTCCTTGGGAAGGCAAATTACCAGAGGGAAGCGTGGTGCGCAGGGAAGCAGAGCAAGTGGAGTTAATTATGCAGGATTCCAGTGCAAAATGGCACGAGGCTCTGCAGCTCTGTACCACAGGGTTATCCGCCTGCCAGGCAGGTTGGATGCTTGCCTCAACCTGGCAGGTGCTACTGGTCAGACAGTGCTTTGTTAGGTATCATGACAATTACATTAATAGCTTTTCTTTTTCTCTGTTTTGGAGACAGAGAAAATGCTCTTCTGATGGATGCTTTATATGTTTGTGTGTTTTAAAGATGTCAATACCCTCAATTAGGTTACAGTCAAATCTTTCTGCCCAAGGAGTCTTTACGTCTCGTAAGATCACATTGCCTTCCTTGGCTTTAATCTATTAGCTGTTAATTTCTTTGTTTAATTTTCAGAGAGTATTTTCATTTTCCAGCTTTCTGGGATCAAGAGGGGCACCACACGGTGGACTCCACATTTGCCTACAGGTTCCACAAAGTGTCAGTTAAATTCCAATCGACCTGTATTCACTGTGCCAACTCTATGCCCACTGCTGTGCCAGATACAAAATAATATTCCAAAGTGTAACAAGAGCCTCTAAGGAAACATATCTACTGGATACCTATAGCCCTAAGTTCTTCTTAAGGTATACTTTTCATTCATTTTTCACTAGCATTTATAGATCCTCTCCTATATACCAGGATTAACTAGATATAAGAAGTATAAAGATAAAAACTCTCTTGTTCCCTTTAGGAGCTTACAGTCTAGCAAAGGAACAAGACATTAAAAAAAAAAAACCAACGGTACTTTGCCAAGTGGTATGGAGCCTGGTGGAAAGCATACTTTTATATATAAGGGGCAGAGGCAGAAGCCATATTTTTTTTAAAATCTATTTCTAAAAAAATACTAAATAATAATGATTATTTTAAAACTGTAACAACAGTGATTTGAAGCACAAGGTGTAATAAGTTCCTTTCTCGCTTCTTCCCCCGCCCCCCATTCTACCTCTCAAGGTTGTCTTCAGTAGTTGGAGAATACTCTTTCACATCTTTTTCTCTGTATTTGAAAAGCGTACACACACACACACACAAACTTTTGCATCCCCCAAACACACATATTTTTACACATATATAAACATAAATTTCTATATTTTATCAATGTGTGGAATTTATATATTACACATTCTATTATATAATATACACACACGCACATATACATTTATGTAATATACACACGTGTGAGATCATATTGTTTTATAACTTGTTCTTTTATGTTTAACTTTTGGTTATAAATTATGACATGTATACAGAAAAGTACACAAAACAAATACGCTCAGTTTGGAAAATAAATTACCCCACAGAGCTCCCACCAGGTCAATAAACAGAGAATTCTGAGTACCCCAGAAACTCTGCACCGCCCCCAAAATCTTTACGCTAAATTTTATGTTAGCCATTTACAAGCTTTCTGTGTAGTTTTACTACCCATGAGGCAGGCAAAGTCCAAATTTGCCTGGATCAGCAAATGTCCTCAGGGTAAAAGCAGCTCTAGTTCTCTAAAGAACTCTCGCTGAACTCTTGCTTTTCCTTATGGTTCCTTAGATTTTCAGGCCTTTGCTGCTCTGAGGATGTTTTCTTATACATATTCAACAGTTTCAATAATTTTCAGCAAGCTGATTGTTCAAATAACTTAATCAGCCATATTTCCAGTAACAAAAATTGGTGTCACTTCTGAATTTCTTCCTGTGTTACAGTTCTATGTATAAATGTAGACTCTTATCTACTAGATCCTAACTCCTCAGGGGTTATGAGAAGTAAACATCTTGGATTTCCCACAGCATGAATAGTGAAATATGCAATAAATGCACAAAGACCAAAGAGTAAAGGATTGGAAAAGAGAATGAATATGTAATTTACTCCTGCCCTTGAGGAGTTTCCATTTTTCGTGTGTGAGGGAAGATGAGATGTACAGGTATAAAACAGTTTGACATGAAACAATTTGAGGCAATAAAGAGATATGTTTAAATGAAATCACTTATATTCACTGACATGAAGAGATTTCCAAGATATATTGTTAAGTGGGAAAAAAATGCTGTAGGATGGTGTAGGTGCGTAAAATATATCTAAATCTATAGCTATCTCCATGTGTGTAAATAGGTAGGGTTGTGTGTGTGTGTGTGTGTGTGTGTGTGTGTGTGTGTGTGTGTGTGTGTGCGCGCGCCTGTGCATATTCTTGCTTATACACAGAAATACGACCGTAAAGACACATTAGAGTGGTTACTTCTACAGACTGGAATTGGGAAGCCAGGAGTGATCTTTTCACTTTCAAATATCCTATATAATATTTTTACATGAAGCATATATTACTTTTATAGTTAGGGGAAAATTTTTAAATTCTATTCAAGGGCAAACATATGCGACAAAGGATATCAAGAACTAAAAACATCCAGGAAGACGGACATTATTGGGGAAGGCTTCTTTGAAAAGGTAGGACTTGATACAGGTCCTGCAGGACTGGTAGAGTTTAAGTTAGAGGGCAGGAGTGGGAGGAAAGTGGGCTCGGTGAACAAGAGTTGTGCTGTGGGCAGACATCAGGGGAGAAAATAGAATGGTACCCAGAGAGGACCGTAAGGAAGTGCATTCACCTGGCTAAAGCTAACTCCAGTTTACATTGAGAGGTAGGATTAAATGGATGTAGGGCCAGGGCATAAAATGTGGAATGTCATTAATATTAAGAGTTTAAAAAAAATATTAAGAGTTTAAAATTGGCTTGATGGGAAACAGAAGTCATTACAGGTTACTTTATGAAGTAGTAATATGAGATAATATTAACCTCATGGAGTAGTTTGTGTAGAATGAAATCAAATGTGAAACATCCCTGGTAATTTGTAAAGTGCTAGATCAGTAGCTATCGGTTTTACTAAGTAAGTTATTAGATTAAGAGTCACATTTTAGGGAGACCATCTTGGTATTCTTGCACAGAATGCATTACAGGGGGAGAAAGACTCAGAGCAAGGAGATTCCTTAGCAATATCATACACTTGAAAGAGCTTACCCAGTTTATACAATCTGAAAAATGCAGATAACTGTCCTACCTCACAGGACTGTTTTAAGAATTAAATGTACATACAATGGCATGGTCAAATGGATCAGTTCATTTCTTCTCAAATGCTATTATTGTCCAGATGTACATTGATAAAGATCAGAACTGATGCCCTGGTCATGGGAATGTAAAAGATAAAGCCCGGAGATTTTTCTAAATAAGTAATCAATAAAGATCTATTTATTGGATGTAGAGAATGAAAGAGGAAAAGATAAAGACTTCTTCTTGGTTTCCATCAGGGAAGACAGGCAGAATGGTGATGTCCCTGACAGAAACTGACCTGGATCTGTCATCTACAACATTTTTGGAGTTGTGACACTCTTACCATGTGAGTTTCACCTCCTCCATCTCTCTGTCACTCGCAACCCACAACCCTCCCCACTCGGGTATAAGGCAACCTCCTTGTATTCGTACAAATATGGCTTGAAATATTTTAAAACAAAAGTGCATTTATATTCATTTTATTTTGGAAAAATTTTTTCAAGAACACATAAAAACCTCAAAACAATTGAGACATGCAAAGTTTCTGACTATTCAACGGTTGCAGTGGGCAAAACTTAGCAATACCTTGTTCAAAATCAAAACAGACCCTACCTTTGACTTTAAGGAAGAAAAATTCTAGGCAAATAAAATTTGACAGAATTAAATATCTCTAGGGTTTAAAATTATGTGGATTTGTATTTTTATCATATTAAGGCCCAAATCACAAAATTTTGAAAAGCAAAAAAAGATCAATATAAACTAATATAAGTGATGCTTTAGAAATTCTTTTCTTCCAAGTGGATTTCAACTGCTGAGTGGCATGTTATAACCCTGGGCTGTAGTCTGAAAGCAGAGTTTACTCTAGTTTTAACAGTATTCCAGAAGTTTCAGCTGGATACTTTTTGTTGCCTTAGCTAGAGGTCAAAAGCTTGAGGATTATTACATGATAGAAAACAAAACTTCAAAAAGCTTAAAGAGTGACCTGTCATACTTCAGACTCCTTACTCTGCTGTAAGGTCACATTTCTGAGGAAGATGACCGAGCTGGTGATTGTGTAACTAAGCCTCCAGAACTACTTACGACTCTGGAATGTGATCATTGTTTTGCAATGGAGTTGGTCACCATCGTATGAAAATCTTGGGAAATACAATATCTTGTTTACCTGCTAGCTCCTGTCAGAGAACAGCTCATTCACACACGGTACCACAGTACTTTAGTCTAAACTCCCAACCTGCATTGCTTGGTACTAATGATTCTATTTTAAAAGAATGTTAAGAATATTTCTACATACTTGAAAAGGTAAACAAAAGAGGGAGGAGGGTGGGGGAAGACAGAGGACTGGGAGAGAAGAAAAGAAATGCATCTTCGCTTCACAGTAACGTGGAAAGGGGGAGGTAGGAGAGGATGCAGATGAAACGAAATTGGCTCAAGTTGCTATCGCTTGGTTGAAAGTAGAGCTGAGTGCACAGAAGCCCATCTTCTGTGTCTACTTTGTATGTTGAACTGTTCCATAATAAAAAGTTTAAAAAAAAAAAAGAAAAGGCACATACTTAATTTTTGAATTGTCTCCTAACTTTTTACCTAAAAAGGGATAATACAGTACTATTAATAGTACCGCAATAAATATGTCATCTTTAGAACACTGATTTAAGATTTCAAGAGTTCCTGAGGCTTATCTGCCCAACAATAACAAAATTTATGCCAGATAATAATCCTTATTCTGCACATCGTACTTAATAAAGCACTCTCACATCCATTATCTCAGCTGCTCTTCACATTAACACTCTGAGATCTGGCGGGTAACATTGTAATTTATGAAAAATACGAGGCTCAGAGAAGTTAAGTGAACTTCATTTCTTTCTTTCATTCATTCCACAAACATCTACTCAACACCTGTGTCAGGCAGATCGGTCCTAGGTATTAGGAATTAAAAGACAAAGAAAATGCGATTCCTTTTTTCAAGCGGACAGATTTATAGAACCATTAAATGACGAAGTGATTCATGCTACAATGAAGTGTTTTTCAAAACAGGATTTTAACTATGACCTACAGTAAGAAATACATTTTACACTACAAACCCAGGGTACACAAACATGTTTAAGTGAAACAGAAGTTTTATGAAACACTACTCTTCCTATACATGACTCACACTGTGGTATTTTTTAACCTACCCTATTCAGTATCTTTTCTTTTTTAATAAAATGCTGGTCATGACCTTTTACAATTGGGTTGCTGCTTAGAACATTTCATTATTCACTAGTGGGTGTGTCCTACAGTGTGCAAAAGTGTCAGGATGAGTATGATCAGAGTGCTGTGGCAACACAAAAAGAAGCAAAACTGTTCTAGGGAAAGAGAAGGGCCTGAAAGAGGTTAGTCTCTGAGTACTTATCAATATTAAAATGGCAGGTCACAAAGGTCTTAAAGGTCTTAAGAGGCTTTAATCACTTTGCTCTTACAATAATTGTGCTGTTGCACGCTGGCCAAATACAAAGGAGCAACAGACTGTGAACTCACTGAAAAGCTACAGAAACAAGCTGTTTTCCTGAAGGCATGTCAGCAGTCATTCATTCACATTTACTAACTCTTCATTATGCGGCACAGCACCTCACTGTCTACTGGATCATCCTGCTACTACCTGTAAAACAACTATAAACATCCTGAGACTGTAAGGTTTACTCTGTGACTAACAGTCCTAAATATTTGTTTTCTCAAAAATTCTCTGGAAGAAAGACTTAAGAACAAGAGACCAGGATAATATGTGTGAGATGTAAAATCAGATACTGTAATTTTTATCAACCACAAATCTATACTGTGATTTTGTTCAAGGCCTTAATCTTGTATCTCAGAGTCTCAAAAATTTGCTGTCCGTCCAGGCAGTTGTGTAGCTGCTGTGTACAGAGCTCAGGGAAGAGAAGAGGCAGCAAAAGCACTAATATCTCATGCAGCTGCCCCCTGCTGTCTAACAGAGACAGGGTCAAGATCAGGGAGACCCATCGATTTGATTTTGCGTTGTCATTTCCTCCAGTAGGAAGGTTTCCATTTTCAGGTACTTGTTCTGAGAATCTACTTTGCCCAAATGCACCAAAGACTCATTTTGTGAACTTGACCTAGTCTGCCAAGTCCTTTGTGCCTTTTATCCAATAAGCAAGAAAAGAGAAAAGGTGCTTTTCCACATCAGCATGTGCTCAGCTTACAGGAGTGCTACTATTCCTCGGGCATTCAATAAATATTCATCAAGGATACTGATATTGACACTGAGCAGAAAATAGACAAAAGGAAGAAAGTTAATTGGATTTCATGAAATGTAGAGGACTACAGCTGTTTCTCATCCCTACTTCCCCAAAAGGAAACATGGTTTGAATATCGATGATAAAAGATTTTGTTGGCTGACGTATTCGTAATTAAAATCAAACCAAACTGAACCAAACCAAAAACATCAACCAGCATTTGTGCCTTTAATCATGTAATTGGAGGGTTTTAGTAAACTGAAAGTATTCTGGGTTAGGCCTTATAGGTATTAACTCAGTAACAGAGCGATGGCCAGAAGGAAATGAAAATTACAGTTTTCAGAAAGTCACTGAAAAGCATAAGCCATTTGTAAAGACATTCTGAGCTTTGGATGAATCTCTCTTTAGGGTTGATACCTCTGAATATTCTAAGAAGTCTAACTAGGTGAATGAACTACAGTGTAAAAGACCTTCATGTTTTCGACTACACAAAAGATTTATTTTAAGAATACTCTTTAATTTAGACCAAGTATAACAGTTTCAAAACTCTGTAAATATTTAGTTGAGAATCAAATGATAAAGCACTACAGCAATCAACCACCAGAACATAAGCTTGGTATTGTTCTCCTTCTATAATCTTTAGGACTCACTGCCAACTTTGTATGAAGCATCTTCAAGGGACTGCACTACTTTAGGCATCTTGAACCCATCATGTCCACAACCAAACTCTAATTCGCTTCTACCCTTTCTTTCCTCCTGCCGACCTCCCAGAACACCCATTCTTCTTAATTAATTCCAGGGATCCCTGAAATGAGTATGCACGAGAAAAATCCACAGGAGAGGGGGTTAAATATTAAAACTTTCATACTGCATTCATGCTCAAAAGTATTTAACTATTTAGAGTATGTGATTTTTAAAAAGTTGAGACAACTAATCTAATCTAGGCCTCCTCACTGCCTTCAGACCATCAGTCTACTAAGGGCTTACATTCTTTCTCAAAATCTCTTCCACTTCTTTTCCTTCCATTTCCACCACCCCTTCAGTAGCTCAGCCTCTCCATGTCTTGCTGGGGTTTCTGCAGGCGTCTTCCATCTTGCCTCACTTCTTGCAATATCTTTTTCCAACTCATTCCTTGCTCTGCCACTAGAAGTATCTTCACTAGTCAGATAATATCACTCATTAAAAAAAGAAAAGAAAAAAAGCACTACCTACACAATATTCCAAACACTGGAATGTGGTTTTTACAAACTTTCTATACTCTTAGCTCAACCTAGGAAAGTAGTGGGAAAAAAAGCATGACTTTCAGGCCTAGGTTTGAGTTTTGGCCCTGCCTCTTACGAGCTTTGTGACTTTGGGGAAAATCACTTAGGCTTCCTGACCTTATATTTCCATTTTCGAATGGTGATATTAATAGCTCACAAAACTGTTACGTAAATCAAATGAGATCATCTATGTATGAGAAGGAACGTAACACAGAGCCAGACACACACTAATCGATCATCAGTTGTTTGATCCCTTCGTGCTCTAGGCTCGCTACTTCTACTGCCCTCTGCCTCGCTCCCATTACACCTGACCCCACGACCCTGGCACATTACACACCAACCCATCTGCAAGATATGTTTCCCTCAAATATGACATGCACTCTCAGGCCCCTGTGGTTCTGATTATATTTTACACCCTCTGCCTCATATGTCCTTTACTGCCTTCTCAAGTGAAATTCTACCCCTGCCTCAAAGCCCAGATCAAATGTCAACTCTTCCAGGAAGTCTTCCCTTTATTCCACTGATCAGAATTAACCACTTTTCCTTCCTGCTCTCCCTGCACACTGCTTACAGCTTTACTTTCGTATTTATTTCTTTGCATTATAATATTACTATTATATTTGTATTAAATATAAAATTACATTTACATACGTTACCTGCATGAATTATAAGCTTCTTGAAGGCAGAAAGCATGCTTTTCTTCTTTTAATTCTCAGCAATTAACACCTTGTACTGGAAGGGATTTAATAAAGGTCTGCTGATTGAATAAATAAATGTATCACAACATTTCCAAAAGGAGTAAATTTTTACCAGAACAAAACACCAATCACTTGTCTCAACTTTTGAAGTAATTTTTAGAAAACAACTTCTACCTGAAAAATACACTATTATTTAATCTTTACAATACATAAATTAAAAACAAGAAAGAAATGACTTAAAAATGGTAAATTTTTGACATTTCAGACTCAAAGAACAAGATATTATTTTTAAACTATTAAACTGATAATACCAATTGTCATCCACTGGCAGCCTACTAGTGAGTGAATATTAATAGAGGGTAATGATTCAAAGAGGAAAATCATGACACATACATAAATGGAATAGTAGGCATCAATTAAAAATCATATTTTCAAATACTTAATGAACTCACACTATACTGAGTGAAATAATCAGAACACAAAACGGATCCCAATCTTGCAAGGGCATATTTTATAAGAAAAAAAGACTAAGGAAATACAGAAGACATTAACATGTGGTTATCTCCAAGTGGTGGGACTACAGGCAATTTTTATTTTTTGTCTTTTATATTATCTAAATTTTCTACAACGCATACATTTGTATAGTTAGAAAAGTAGTTTTTAAAAGGATTGAACATCAAGAAATTCTAATTAAAGCTTAACCAGATTTGCAAATACTAAAAAAGTTATTAGCCCAGTAAAGGACTTCCTGCTTCTTAACAGTAATTGCAACATATTTGTGTAGACATGATCAAACACCGAGAGTTAACGCTGTAGTTTAGAAAAAGATATGAAGAAAAAGTTTTCCTTAATTCTAAACAGAAAGCAGAGTAAGTAAACATTTGACTAGTCATTCAGTAGGCAGCAAAGCACCAGCTCTGGCGGGGGAGAGACTTGGTTAGCTCCAGCTCAGGAGCTTGTCAGCCATGCTACTCGCTTTGTCTGAGCTGAAGGCACCCTCTCCACAGATGAGGGAAAATCCCCATGCTTCCTCACCGTTACCTGCAGAACCTGTGCGGACACCGTTAAGGACACCTCTACCCCAATGTCTAGGACGTGGAAGGTCCTCTCCTATCTCGCATCTCACAGATCTGGAGACTGTCCAACCCCATTGGAAGATGGACGAGGACGAGTACAGGGGTTCATTCTGACGTGAAGGGAACCTGAAAGGTTGGTTAAGCTTGCTGGGTAGTGGAGGCTGACTCTAAAGGAGACCCTGAGTGATTTCAGCTGCACCAGCTGTGGCCGTGAATGTGGCGCTCCCTGGTGGAGCCCTCTGCAAAGTGGGATGGGGCCACTAAAAGGAAGCTGATAAGAGGTGGGTGAACGGGTGAAGACGGGGGACTGGGAAGGACACAAACAGCTGAGAGAGAGGGAGGAGGGAAGAGGTTGCGGAGGGCAGTGCCACTGAAGGGGCAGGGAAAAGCGGAAGCTAAGGGAGAAAGTGGAAATAACCAGATTGTGGAAGAGGGAGGAGGAAGGGGGAGAGGGAAAGTTGTCTCTTCCTCGGCACTGTCTTCCTCCCTAAAGTTTCTCCCCCATTTGTGTTTATTCCTCTGCTTCTCCCTCTTTTCTACGCCCCCCTCAACTTCACTTCCCAAACCACACTTTTATTCTCAAGAGTCACTCCTACTCCCTCTCAGACAAGTGGCATTCCTTTCTCCAGGAGCCAGGAAGTGAAAACCTAGGAAAACACTAGAGTGCTCTACAATGCCCAAACTGGCTTCCCAAACCCTCAAGGTCCCCTAGCGTGGAGGATAACATCTAGAACTGACCCTGGCTGCAGGTATGAGGGGCCACAGCATAGGGAGAGCAGCTGTTCACCTCCCTACTTTCTGTTCCTGGCCACCTGGTGTCCTCATTTGCACTATCTTCAATCACAAAGGATGCACTGTCTTCTATTACAAACGACCCACGCGAATGTCCCATGATTAGAATTTACCCTCTGATAATTGTATGGTCACCTTCCTTCCCTGGCAAATTTATAAAATGTTATTTTAAAACGTCAGGATCGGACATGTTTCAAACAAAGAACACACAAAGACTTGGCCACGAGAATAATGCATTTGTTTCCAAAGTACATCACCTCGACTCCCAATATGTCAGTTTAACGTGCCAAGGAAAAGCTCAAGACAAAATGCTTGATTCTGGTTTTCTTGAAGAAAATTTTATGTATTTTTTTTTTTTTACAAATAAATATAAAGGTTGTACTGAATCGAAAGTGTAAATAAAGTGTTACAAATGTGGGTGCTGAGTGGGGGCAACTTCAGAGACTGAAGGATATACTTTGATAAAACTGGAACAAGTCTATTAAAAAATCATCTTTTGGAAATCATTACTTGAAAAACAAGAAAATGCTAATATTGTACCAGGAAATGCATTCAATCCCTAGTTAAGGTGTGTTATTTTATACCTCACCAAACAGTAGGATAACCTGTTTACAACTGCCAAAGGCTGTGCCCCCTCTAGTGAAAACTCAAGTGTCCTTGCAAACAGCTCTGTTCAGCAAATACGTACGATTTGCTCCCATGTTAAGAGAACACTTCCCTGTAAAATGTACCAAGAAATAAGAAAGGGAGCATCTTACTAAATAAAAACAAAGGTACCCCAAAGCACAATACGAAACAAATACTAACTATCGGGGACCTCCCTGGAGAAACTTCTTCCCTCACTGTACCTTTAGACCCTGCGCCGTAGGGGATGCTGGCAAACTACCGGTTATGGGAACAGGGTGGGCTGGTGATTTTTACTTCTTCCACTTCTCTTGCAGCTCTCAGGAACTGAGAGACAGAGCCAAGGAAGAAACAAGAGCTGCACGGCTCTGAATAACTGGTTAGTAGTGTTGACTATAAAAAAGGAATTGTTGGGTTTGAGGTGAATGGAGTTGAAGGGGCAGAAGGAGGTTGTCAGAGAGCTTGAAAGAGCTGCAAGATGAGAAGCAGCACTGCCTTCCATTGAAGGAAAAGGCTTTCCTGTTAGCTGAGTTGTTTCCAGGCACTGCCCCATGGTGCCTCTCTGAACGGCAGAAACCAACACTGGTTTAAGAGCTGATTTTAGTATCTGAGGTAATGTGAAAGAACATTAGGTTCTCAGACTCAGCTCATTTTAGGGATTAGCACATATAGCCTAAGAAAGGTAATGCTGGGTAAGCAGTCAATCTCTCTCAGATGTAGCCCACTTATGAAGCCACTTCGTTTTAGCAATAGATTTTAGCAAAAGAACTCCAAAACAATCACTAATTAAAAAAAAAAAAATCTCACGAAAGAGATCATATTATCACTGGTGTGCTGACTTCCCGTTTTCTCCTACTTCTAAAGAGTTCTTTCTTTTTCCTCAACAAAGCCAGTCAACAAGAGGCAGTTTACAGAATGGCTAAGGGCATGGACTCTGAAGCCAGATTTTCTGGGTTTGAATCACGAATATGAAGTTGGGCAAATTGCTCAACTCAATATCCTACTCTGTAAAATGGAGATGATACCACCACCCAACTCACAGCACCTTGAACAGGGCTGGCTACCCAGGAAGTGCTCAAAGAAGGTCAATGATCGTCACTGGTTTAAAAAAAAAAAATGTTACTACTGCAAGGTAACAACATCCTTGTACCTAGACTTTAAAAAAAAAAAAAAAAAGCAAGCATACGACTAATGTATTTAATAATTTGTACACCTGCCTTTCCAAGTTAAGAATGTACTTCTTGAAGGCTTACTAATTTTTTGTCTCAAATATCTCACAGTTTCCGGCATATAAGAAGAGCTCATAAATGTACAGGAATGAATGAAAGAAAAGGAACAAAGCTTTGTGGATCAAATAAGGCTGTAATATTTGCCGTATAAGTAAATTCAGATTTAGTGAGCTTTTAGTAAGTGCCTACTTTATGCTAGACCCTGAGTGAAGTCTTTATGTTGTTTTAATTAATACATTTCTATGGAAAAAGACACATCTATGTAACCGCATAATAAGAGTGGCTACTGGGCTGTGCTGAGACTCATTTAGACTAGGCCCTTTCAGTTTACAACCCAGAAAGGGCTGGTTAACTAAACCTTGCTGAACTAATTTTCAAGCCATACAAATCACTAACTCATTTATATGCCGCCAAAATGTAGCAGCAGAGGGACCACATGACCCAAGACACAAGGGAAGAGGCTATAGCAGGCCTGGCAGTCTCTCCTCTAGATCGAGGGCAGCGCGATGGTACTCCTTTGGGGTGCAAAAAGCACCTTGGGGATATTTTTAGCACCCATAAGGCCCAAGTCAGAAAGCCCTGCTTTAAAGGATCTCTTTAACCACAGAATAAGGGACTACATTATTAGATTCAGGACTTGGCAGCGACTGCATTTCCAAATGTTAGTTCTTCACGAAATCGTTATGTATCTCAGGGAAATTTCATATCGATCTCAGCTCTTTTAAGTTTTACTTTACTGGGAAGAAAATTCTAAGCCAGCATAAATGAATAAGTGGATTTCAGTCTTCTGAAAGGGCTTTTTGGGTGTGGTTGAGATAGCTAACTTTGCAAACTTAGCAACACAGGATACATTATGAGTAAGTCCTTTCCTTTTTTTTTTTTTCTTCCCTAAATAATGATACTAACTCACCAGATCCTTCTGAAAGAGGTCCTTTTATTAATTTCAATGAAGTCAAGTACAGAACACGTTGTAATATGAAGCACCATTTATGCAACTATGTTGAAATTCTCTGCCAGAGTTACATCTCCTCATGTAAGAATTTTATGGTAAAACAATTTCAAATATCAATCATTAGCTTAGGCTCATTTTGGTTTTAGGCTGTCTTTCTATACAAATCATTGAAATCCTAAGGCACAGTGATAGTGCCCTACAATAGAAAAAAAAAAAAATCCTGTTCCCCACAGTTTATAATAAAAGAGCTGAAACCAAGCCTCAACTGAAATTATATTGTTAGGCAACTCCAGAAACTAAACACAAAAACATGTTAAAGCAAAGATTGCAACATCAAGGGAAAACCATCCTCATCTATATAGTTTTAGATTCCCAGCCATTCCTAACCCCAGCCCAGATGAGATCAACGGAACCTTCAGAGGCTTTCCTGCAGTGAGCCAACAGCCACTCACTCCTTTCTCAACCACACGAGTTACCCAGAGAAAGGCATGCAATGCATTTAAAGGGCCAATAGAAATCCTGTGGGTGGTTTTGGTCTGCCTTTCAAAACCAATGAACTTCCCATTATATAACCTTTAATAACAAGAGAGAAGTTTACAGTCATACACCCAACTAAACTCCAATGCTGCATGCCTCACCGTACTTTTTTTTTTTTTTTTTTTTTTTAGAAGAAGCAGTAAGAAAAAGGAAAAGGAAAAGCTTTCTGAATGGCACAATCCATCTTGTCAAGTAATGTCGGAAAATTAATGAATCCGACTTGGTACAACTTAAGCTTGTTTTTTTGCAGTGATTTTCATGGCAGTCTGATGTTTTCGATCAGAAAAGCCCAAGCATCTAAAACAAAACCTCCAGGACATTTTATTAATTCTTTATAAAATAAAGTCCTTAACCACAGGAGAATTCTGAGAATCTGGCTTTTCCAGAAAGCCCAAGAAAAATACTTTAGTTTCACCATTCTCAAATTCATTTGACTTTGAAACAAAATAAACATATTACTCTATTTAATATCTTGCACAAGCGAATTCACAAGAATGAAATGTGTTCAGAGTTCCTAGAAAAAAATGTAGCAATACAGGCTGCCAACTTGTTCAATGTCAAGCTCTAGGCAGTATAGCCGCACTAGCAGTAAATGACTCAGAGTGAGTCACGCTTAAGCTATTTTTGCTTTTAAAGTACTGCCAGGCACTGTGTTAATATTCAACCCAGAGTAAATTTAGCCCAACAAGAAAACAAGTGTTTCCATGGTTGCTTCTTCACAGTGTTTATGGTATATATGCAGCCATTAGGCACAGGAATCTAGCCAGATAAATTAAGTAGGAATGCTCATCTTTCATTTATATCCAGGCTTTGGAACACTGGAAACACTAAATGCAACTTAGGCTGTTCTTTCATCTCCTTCTGTCTATCTGCCCCTTCAGACCCCTAATAGCCAACTACACAGAAAGGATACTATTCATGATTCATTTAAAAGTTTGTACCATTAAAGTACCTTTAGTGGATTGCTGTTCATGGATTTTATTTGGCTCCTTGTTGTTTATAAATAAACAACAAGGACCTACTGTATAGCACAGGGAACTATATTCAATATCTTGTAATATTTTATTTTACTTGAGTCACAACCACTTACATGTCTCTGATGGTGCAGCCACAGGGGACTAAAGTGCTTAAAAAGTATCTAGCAAAACCAGCAGGAAATGTGGACTACAGATACCAAATGGAATCATTATACAGTATCATGTACAGTGAATGGTCAGAGTCTGGTAATATGAACACTCACAGGGTGTTCAAAGAATACCGGTTGTTCTAATTCTAAAAGATACATGCACCCCAATGTTCATAGCAGCGCTATTAACAATAGTCAAGATATGGAAGCAACCTACGTGTCCATCGACAGATGAATGGATAAAGAAGATGTGGTATATATACACAACGTAATATTACTCAGCCATAAAAAAGAATGAAATAATGCCATTTGAAGCAACATGAATGGACCTGGAGATTATCATAGTAAGTGAAGGAAGTCAGAGAGAGAGAGACAGATGTCATATGATATATCACTTATGTGTGGAATCTTAAAAAATGATACAAATGAACTTATTTACAAACAGAAACAGACTCACAGATATAGAAAACAAACTTATGGTTACCAAAGGGGAAAGCGGGGGGAGGGATAAATTAGGAGTTTAGGATTAACAGATACGCACCACTGTATATGAAATAAATAAGCAACAAGGACCTACTGTATAGCACAGGGAACCATATTCAATATCTTGTAATAATCTATAATGGAAAGAATCTGAAATTCTCATTCTGAGAAATGAACGGCTAATATCTGACTGATCTAAAAAAAATCTCACTTTTTCAGAATATGCTATTTCTGTTGCAAATGCACATGGGGTTCTTACACTTGAGTAGCACAGTGACTATGGAATAGATGCCAGGACCTTCCCCTCATTAAATCCCCTGTCTATTTACAGCTGTTAGAATCCTCAGCTTCATCTACAAAATCTATGCTGCAGTCGTATACCACGGTTAGCTATTCTGCTCAGCAAAGAAATACTACAGCTAGCTATCCCAGCCCAGGTTTTCAAAGTAGGATGCATGCACCCCAGTATGCAAACTCTTAGAACTTCTATTTAAAATTAACTTTTGTCTAAAAAATGAGGGGGAAAAAAAACTTTGTTTCACTAATAATGTATATACCGACACTATGCAGACCGTGTATTAAAAATGAATGAACAAAATATCAGGAGGTGTTATGCTCCTCCGGATGGGGGAGAACAAGCAGAAATCTGTGGGGACCACTGCTCTCATGAGCACAGCCGCCTGAAGGACACAGCCTCCTCCTCTTCAGGCTATATCCCAGTAGGTGTTTGTTTGTTTGTCATATTTAAATGGTCACCGGCACAAAGAAAGTAGAGTGGAAAAGCCTGGGTCAGAAAGCAACTGGAGAAGATAGAGAAATGGTAATCCGAGCAAGGCAAGTCTGGAAGACAGCCACACAAAGCACCCAGTAATGACAGCACCGGGCACAACGACAGTCCCTTTGAGTCAAAAAGCTGACCAGTTAGTTCTGGCTTGCGTGAATGGCAGCTTAATTCCCACAGAAAGCATCTAGCGCAAGGCTTGACATATAGTAGATGCTTAATAAGTCTCTGTGGAATAAACAGATAAATTACAAAACGGTATCGCTACAAAACATCTCCTTTGAAACCCATGTATTCTAAAGCTCTGTATTTGTTACCTCTCTGTTTACTGTATAGGTAACTTTCACAATCTAAAAGCCTAAGGGACAAAAAACAATTTATCAGAATTTCTTGCTTCCTGACAACCTTGATCACCGATTTCACTAACTCTACCAATACCAGGGATCCTACTTATCTGTACTTGAAAGTTCCATATTAAGAGGAATATAAACAGTAACTAAATCTTCACAGAAGGAGCATACTAAAATTTATGCAGAGGCAAAGAAGGGGAGGGATGAAGAGTTGAAGCATGAGATTTTCGGGGCAGTGAAACTATTCTTTATGATATTATAACGGTGGATACAAGACATTATGCATTAGTCAAAAACCCACCGACCATTTGATCCAGTAGTTCTACTTCTCGGTGTAAAGACTTGAAAGCAGGAATTATAAATAGATATTTGTATACCAACGTTCATCAGCAGCGTTACAGCCCTGCGGTGGAAACGACCCCAGGGTTTATTGATGGATGAATGGATAAACAAAATGTGGTATATACAGGCCATGGAATCTTATTCAGCCTTAAAAAGGAATGAACTTCTGTTACATGCTACAACATGGACCTTGAAGACACTGTGCTAAGTGAAATAAGCCAGGCACAAAAAAGACAAGTATTACATAATTCTACTTATACGAGGTACCTAAAACAGTCAGATACACAGAGACAGAAAGCAGAACAGTGGTAGTGGTTAGGGGTGGGGATGGGAACATTTAATGGCTATAGTTTCATTATGGGATAGTGACAAGGTGCCAGAGACGGACAGTTGTGATGGCTGCACAACAAGGTGAATGCACTTAACGCCATTGAACTGTATGCTGAAGAAATGTTGGAACGATAGATTTCATGTTCTACATATTCTACCATCAAATCCCCCCACAGAACAATATAATACAAAGAGTGAATTCTAATGTAAATGGTGGACTTTAGCTGACAGTAATGTATTAATATCGGTTCATCAACTGTAACTGACAGACCACACAAATACCCAAGACGTTAAAAAAATCGTAGCTGTGGGGGCGAGGCAAAAATCTCTATACTATGTGCTCAGTTTCTCTGTAACCCTAAATCTGCTCTTTAAAAAAAAAATGCCTATTAATTAAAAAGAAAAATCTAAACAAATGAGGTTGCTCTGTGGCAAACTCCTTTCTTTCATGTTGTGCCCTGCACTGACTCCCCAGTGATCTGTTTCCTTATCCAGGACCCTTAGTCCCTTTGTCTGGACCCTGGGCCCCTGCCACTCAGCCTCTTTGCCTGGTTCCAGCCTCCTTTTCTGCCAATTCTGATCTCATCCCTTTAATGTTCATGTATTTCCTGGTGTCCTAGAGGCCCAGATTCTGGGTTCTCTTGTTCCCATGGGCCCTGGATGCTAATACGGTTTCCCAGCTTGCTCTGACCTATGACTTGTCTTGACCTCACTGTCTGTGTATATTCTGGCTGGAAGTGACCGGGCTACTACTGACCCTTGGTACTCTAAACCTTGATATAGTTCCCTAATTCTGTCTACCAACC
Organism: Physeter macrocephalus; assembly: GCF_002837175.3. Taxonomy (NCBI): domain Eukaryota; kingdom Metazoa; phylum Chordata; class Mammalia; order Artiodactyla; family Physeteridae; genus Physeter; species Physeter macrocephalus. Next base: position 14,066,900 of record NC_041228.1, read on the forward strand.
TTGTGTTCATCTGGCTCTCAAGCCCAGCCCAGCCTAATGGTAATTAAATACGAAGAGTGCTTGGGGGTATGATATTGGTACGAAATGAAAATATTCAAAAACATTTCTTAAAGCTAGAAATAAAAATGTTCTTTATTCAGCATAAAATGCTTCTCTATTAAACTCTTAGGGGCAGATTTTTATTCTACCTTCTAATTTCCTGCTTTAATTCTATGATCACAGGATATCCTAAATGTAAAGCAAGAATTGCAAACTTAAAGGGCTACCAAGGAAACACAGTTTAAGTGTACCAGAGATAAGACAAGGGAATGGTCAGAATAGTGACTGAGAAGCACAGAGACAGAGAATAGAGACAGAGACAGAGAAAAGAAAGGGGGCAGCATGAGTGCCTTATGTGGACTCTACTGTTTTAGACACTGAGTTTGAGCCAAACCAGTCCATAAAATGTTTATTTATCAAAATACCAGAGAGAAGCTTAGGCCTAGGAAGGATATGGGCATTCAAGCCACATTTCAGAACGGTGAACCCTTTGGCCAAGTGAGGATGCAATTAATAACAGGACTAGTTTCATTACACTGCTGGGATGGAGATAACCCTATGAAGGCTGAAAAGACATTCTTCTAAGGCCTGATGCATTTTGCTGCCAGTGTTCTCAAAAAAGAAAATTGTATGGATGAGAATAAAGGCTTAAAAAGAAAAAAGAGCACAAATGTCTCAGATTTCTTTTTCATAAAGGGGTTTACTCTTTTAAAGCCAAATACTTAAGTTCTCTTCTTTCCTATCCTCATTTTATAAAAGGGAACTGAACTATGACCAGTTGTTATCATTTACTGCCAAAAGCAATTTTTGGATCAGAAAATATTATTACACTTTGATCCCAGAAGTTTTAAAAACAGATTAGAGAATGTTCTTCACTTTTGAGTCCATGACATGAGACAAATGGAACAAAGTCTCTGCTTGCCTACCCTGAGCATTTGAAATGAGCAGATGAATTAGAAAAAGGCACACATTCCTCCGGGCACATGGGGCACATGCCTTGGAGATTAGAACACAGACCGGTATTTAGCCACCCCTTGCCACCTCAGCCAGGCGCTTTTGTGTAGTGTGTAATAAACTGTACAGCTGTATACAACAAACCTCTCCCATCCCACCATTAGAAATGTTATTTTAATAAAGGAATTAGTTTGATTCCGTGAGTCAGTACTTTCTAGCCCGCTGTGTCTCTGTATCCGATCAACAATCCTCAATTTCCAAACTATCTAAGCTGTCAAAATAATTCATTCCTTGGCAATGACTTTCAATGGTTTGATACTGAACCACTTACCCGAATCCTTCCCTGCCTCAAACTTCAGCCTGGCTAACAACTGCACTGCCCGCTCTACTCTTCTCACCTTGCTGCCTGGAGGGGTGCACGTGATAACCTCGTTAAGAACTAGGCCTCCCTGCCCAGCTGTCCGGCTCTCATGGCCTCGGCTCTGCAGGGGCACCCCATTAGCTCAGCCAAGTCCCTGAGCTTCTCCATTACCCAAGACAGGCATCTTTTATGAGATTCGTCCCACCTACCTCACCTAGCTCTGCAGAGTAGACCCAGAAAGGCTCTCTCTAGGGCTACTAGGAAATAAGTCATAAAATCTTATTGGTATCTTTAAGCGAATTTGTGTTAGCATCTCTGACAAGGTAAAAGCCAGTACTAGTAAACAGGCTGGGTTTGAGTACTGAGAATCAGTTGTATATATAGTAATGGACACCCGTCATGTTAATTAGAATATTTAACACAAAGGCAGGAAATAGTATAAAATAAATTACATAAATAGATAGATTCTGCCCACTTAGGATAACATTCACAGAGCACTATGACATGTAACTAACTGAGGGGGAAAACAACGCAAAGATGCATGAAAGAATGAGTGTATTTTTCATGCCAAAACTTGTGATACGTGGTCTGACAAGTATATGTCAGTGGAATAGAACATCAGAAAGCAGAACTCTCCTAAAAGTTAAGGAACATAGTCAATGAAAATATAAGATTATTCAAAATTGCAAAGAGTTGCTAACGTATGGGAGATAGACAGAAGTGTTCTAAAGGATAACAAACGATATGAAGCAGAATAAGAGCAGTTTCCCTGGGTTATGTACATGGCAAAGACCAAAAGGTTTAATAACACCTGAGTTGGCCAGTATGTTGGAAATGGGCTCTCCCATATATTTTTGATGGGAATTTAAATTAATATAATCTTTACGAAGGGCAATTTGTCCTCCAAAGTAAAATTTTTTAAAATTTATATATCCTTTGACTCAGTAACTTCCCAGGATTTATCTTACAGATACAGACCTACTTGTGTGGAACTTTGTATACATAAGAATATCCACTGCAGTAATGTCGGTAACAAAGAACAATTATCCCCACCATCAGGGGACTGGTTAAAAATACGAGCTGCTATGTAGCCATTAAAAAGAATGAGGAAGCCCTAATGTACTGATATGGAAGAATATCCAAAATCTATTAAGTGAAAAAAAAAAAAAAAGCAAACTAGAACAGCGTGTCTAATATGCTACCATCAATATACACTCACACAAATACACACACTTCTAACAGGGATACAAAAGAAGGCGGCAATAGTAACTGCCTCTCAGGAAGGCAAAGACCCTTCTTTTCACCACACAGTCTTTTGTACTTTGTCTATTTTACACTATGTGCATATATCACTTAATCAAAAGATAAAAACAGTCAAAAAGGACAGGAATAGGGCTTCCCTGGTGGCGCAGTGGTTGAGAGTCCGCCTGCCGATGCAGGGGACACGGGTTCGTGCCCCGGTCAGGGAGGATCCCACGTGCCGCGGAGCGGCTGGGCCCGTGAGCCATGGCCGCTGAGCCTGCGCGTCCGGAGCCTGTGCTCCGCAACGGGAGAGGCCGCAGCAGCGAGAGGCCCGCGTACCACACAAAAATAAAAAAATAAAAAAATAAAGGCCAGGAATATATATGTATATAGTGCATAGAAAAAAAGAGACAATCTCGGGCAGCAGTGGTCATCAAAGCTTTCCCACAGAAGGCACTGTAGTGAAATCAGCCTGACGGGGAGTGGCTACCGTGAGGCTGCGGAGGTTTCCAGGAGGACTGGCTGGAGAGGCAGAAAGGAAGGAGAGGAAACCATTTTTTCTCTGCAAAGAGAAGATGGATCAGAAAGAGAGACTAACAGTATGCAGACACCGAATGCTACCCCCTTTCCCACACTCCTTCTATAGTACTTCTCTCTGAATAGGTCATGTGTGTGATTAAATAATATAATCCATTCAGTTACTGAATGTCTGCTATGAGCCAGGAACTATGCTAGATGCAGAGGACACGAAAACTGATGAGACTCCAGTCCTTGATCTCAGTAAGCTCTCTATCTGATGAAACTGCAAGTCATACAGTAGAAGAATTCCATAGAGAAAAACCTGATTAGCATGTATCTAAGCGCAATTATCTATCCATTCTACATCATGCGGTGATAATAATGCTGGTGATGAAAACAACAGCTAACACAAATAACATTTACTGTGTGCAAAACACTGTTCTAAGTGACTGTCATATATTAATTCATTTAATCTTCACAACAACCCTATCAAGTGGATATACTCTTATTAAACCATTTTAAAAGACAGAGAAACTGAGGCACAAAGAGTTTTTTTTGTTTTTAAGTTATCCATAGTTACAGAGTTAGTGAGGGGCTAAACCCAGACTTGAACTCAAAAAGTGTGACTCTAGAACTAAGCTATGAACTACTATTAGTGAACCTGAAAGAATAAGTGCCGATCTCAGAATAATAATACGATCTCACATGTATCTGCATAGGACTTTGCAGTTTACAAAATACTTTCATGTGTTATCTCATTTTCAATATATAGTAGCCCTGTGATACATTCTCTTTGAAATGAACACACATTCCAGCTATTAAAATAAATGAAATAATAAAAGCTATTATAAATTCTCAAAATTCTCATCACTGAAAATAACTGTGGTAGTAGAAAAGTTTCAAAGAATTCTATACGAATTCATCACATGGTAAGGTTCAAGTCAGTATTAGTCAAGCATCACTGCTTTCACAGGACAAGGCAATGAGAGACTAGACAATGGGATTTATGTATTTTAAATGCCATTTAAACAGTAAAGTACTGGCTCTGATTTACTAAAATAAAATTATGATTCTTAGAGTCTATTATTAATTATACAGTTATGTTGACCAAGTACTTTGGCAACTGGTATATGTTTAGATATTGTACTATTCAATTAGCATTAAATGAAATGCATTTTTTAACATGGTGGGATTCTGACTTAGAGGCCTTCAGTCATAACCCCAATAAAATGCATTTTAATCAATCCTCCTCAAAATAGTTTAAATTGTTTAAATAGAATAAACTAGAACAGAAAGTCTGAAAAGCAAATTTACTTGCCAAATTTAGGAAAGGAAATCCCCAATTAATTTCTACCAACTTAGCTCTTAAATAGATGCAGACATGCTTGTAGGAAGTACCAGTCCCCTTTACTCAATGGGGGTTTCCTTACTTTTGTTAATTTTGGATTTCCTTGTCAGCAGGGACACACGATATTTATTTGTACTTTTCCAATCAGTATATAAGTAAAGTGAGCACTACTCAGTGAAAATGAAGTGTGCATAGCCCTTATAAAGTAAAATAAATATTCTCTACTCAGTTTTCCAACCAAGGTACACAAATATCGGATGAAAGAAAATTAAGCCTCGGCACAACTAGAGGGAAGAAAAAAATTGCCAGCCGTCTTCCCAGCACAATGTTTCCTACAGTCTTTCTACAGTGTTATCGCATGCTCTTTAACATTTGCCACTTTAAAAGGCTCTCTTTAATTAAATAATTACTTTCTTGGGAAAACACAACTCAATCCTAAATTGAATCGGATTCTCACCTCTCCACTTAAATTCTACCTCTTCTTCAAAGTCTTGTTCAAAACTCATTTTCTCTATGAAGCCATCACCCTCTGGTTTCAAAGCTCTCTCCCTTCTCAGGTGTTAATTATATGAATCACATATCCTGGCAGTTGATCATTTGCCTCCTATTCTTTTTCTAACTCGGCAGCACTCAGTTTATATTTCTCTCATGGCACTTATTACTTTGCTTTGAATCACAGTGATTTTAAGTATCTGTTTCTCTGCTCCACTAAAAGGACAAAGTCACAGCCAGTTGTGGGCACTATCTTTGATTAAAGCCCAGTCCTCGACACATCAATAATAAATGCTTGTTGGATTGAATGGATATAAATTTTGCCCATTTTGTAAGAATACAAACTTCTTGAAACAAAAGAATACACCACATTTCTTTTTTCTCTATTCCTAGATACCTGGCCTAATGCCAGGCACTAAATAGCCATTTTCGAATATAAATTTGTTGAATGTATAATCAACATATGCCACGTAAGTAAACCAGTTGTAATTAAATTTTACTTATGCTAAATTATCTCTTCAGTTGCTTTGATATCTGAATAAACACGTCCCTGATCAAAGGGACGACTCAAAAAAGTGAGGTTACTTCAATTACCCCTGATTTTGAGGGTTGCATATTGAGAAGAGAGGTTAGTAACACACACACACACACACAGTGAAAACCTGGCCACAGTACTTTCTATCTCCTCCCATTAAGAGGCCGTGTCCACTCTCCCATCCCTTGAATCTGGGCTGCCTGGCAATCGCTTTGACTAATAGCCTAGCAGAAGTTACACTGTGCAACTTCCAAGCGGAGACCTCAAGAGATCCCCTGCTTCTGCTCTTATCTCCCCTCTACCACTCTGTGGACAAACCTGAACTAATCTGCTGGAGGATGAGACTGCAGGGAGCAGGGACACGCTGTCCTAGGTGAGGGTGCCCTAGAGCAAGAAGCGCCAAGTCAACCAGGCAGCTGGCCGCAGCTGTGTGAGTGAGCCCAGCCAGACCAGCAGCAGAGTCACCTAGATAAGCCCCGTCCAAATGGCCAATCCACAGTATCAGGATCCAAATAAACGGTTTGTCAAGTCACTAAGTTCTGGGGTGGCTCATTCCACAACAAAAGCTGACTGAGAGCTGGAAACCCAACACCATTTTTTAAAAAAACTGAACGCTTACGTGGTGTCACAATGCCAATGGCTATTCCACAGCAGTTCTGAACTTTAGAGCCAATGCAAATCATTTCTATATGTTTACTTATAATTGAATAAAATATTCCAATTATGATTAAAGCACAATTTCTAAAAAAAAAAGTAATTGCTAGCTTTTTGATTGATTTTAAAAACCTATTATCTAATAAATGAATACAACTCATCTCCATCCCCTCATGTACCATGAGAATTTTTTTTTTAAACTACACAATGTGCTTCTTGCTTCAAAAGTGGATAAAAATCTTTATTTTTAAACACCCCTATCTGGGAGGGGCAAAAGAAGCAGTGAAGCAAACTCTTAATCAATACTACCAACAAGAAGGAAAAACACAGAAATTCAAAAGCAATGGCTAATTCTGCCCCCCAATCTTATTAGATTATGGAATTTAGTTTATGAATTTTGAAATACGAAAAATATGAATAATTTTCGGTTTAGGACTGAGAAGCCTGTGCATCCTTGGTAACAGGAAATTCAACTAAAGTAAGAAAATGATACTAAGAAGAGACACTCTTTCTCCCTTTAATGTTTTTGGCCCATATGCCCCGTGGTCCTCCTCTCAGCCGCCCAAGCATCCCTTGCTGGCTCCTCCTTTTCTCCCTCTCCTTGACTCTCTTGGACTCCGCCCCCTGCATGGGTCACCTACTCCCACAGCTCCAGCTGTTGCTCAGGGACGTGTGAAGAGCCTCTCTCCTCTGCCCCTTAGCCCTGGTCTAACACTGGCGCTGTCCTCATTTCCAACCACGTGTTGAAGATCTGTGCCAAAACCCAGACCCTTAAACTCAATACACTTGACAGTTGAGTCTTCCTCCCCACCTGAAGACCAGCTCTTCCATGAGACGTCTTGCTGCTTTTCACGGTATTATCTTTTCCCCAGTTACCCAAACCAGAAACCTCAGAGCCATCTTCAACTCCTTATTCTCTTACGTCTATTATTGTTTTAAACCAGTGGACAAGTCCTACAGATTTTACTCCCACTACACCTCCTGCGTTCGTCGTCTTTTCCAATTGCCCCACTGTAATTCAGAATGTCATCAGGGGGCTTCCCTGGTGGCTCAGTGGTTGAGAATCCGCCTGCCAATGCAGGGGACACAGGTTCGGGCCCTGGTCCCGAAAGATCCGCGGATCTTTCAGGTGCCGCGGAGCAGCTAAGCCCGTGCACCACAACTAACACCTCCTGCGTTCGTCGTCTTTTCCAATTGCCCCACTGTAATTCAGAATGTCATCAGGGGGCTTCCCTGGTGGCTCAGTGGTTGAGAATCCGCCTGCCAATGCAGGGGACACAGGTTCGGGCCCTGGTCCCGAAAGATCCGCGGATCTTTCAGGTGCCGCGGAGCAGCTAAGCCCGTGCACCACAACTACTGAGCCTGCGCTCTAGAGCCCATACCACTGAAGCCCGCGCTCCGTAACAAGAGAAGCCACCACAATGAGAAGCCCACAATGAGAAGCCCGCGCACCGCAACGAAGAGTAGCCCCCACTCACCGCAACTAGAGAAAGCCCGTGCACAACAATGAAGACCCAACGCAGCCAAAAAAAAAAAAGAATGTCATTAGTACTGAACTGGACCACTGTAACAAGACCTCTTCCCACCCCAATTTACCCTACATACCACAACCAGACTTATCTTCTTAAAGTTTGAATATAATCAGATGGCTCACCTAATGAAAAACTTAATGCGCCTAACCCTAACCCTAGCCCAAACCCATGACTTACTAATTAAACTATCCTATTTAAGGCAACAAGGAACTCCACAAATCAGCCCCAACTTACCCTTGTAATCTTATGTCCCAGGTACTTAGGCTCTAACTGGATTACTTGCTGTGCCTTTTTCCACTTCTGTTCACGGCTTACAGTATATTCCTGCCCAGTAATGGTAATCACAAATACATATGCAATGTTTATACTGCTTTAAAATTTAATATTATATTATAAAGCATTTTCTTAACGTTTCATTTTTTAGATAAGTGATTTCCCCAAATCTCGATTGTTTCCAAGTTTTCCTATTGAATGTCACTGAGAAATATCTTTGTATAAAAGAATTTGCTTTGGGGGTTATTTTATTAGAATTAATTCCCCAAAGTACAATTACCAGAAAAACATTTTAAAGAGTCTCACTATACATTCTGTACCTTTAATATTCAGTTGATTATAGTTATCTTAAATTATTATTGTATTATCAAAGCTTAAGCTTGATCCTCAGATACAGTTGGTATATCTTATAACTACATTGTTGGTATTTATAACCTATAATTTTAACACGCTTCTCCCAACCCTCTGCCCCTTCGGGGCCTCCACCTCTCCTCCAACTTCAAACTCTAGTCTCCAGCTCATGCAATTACCAGAATTCAGCTGTAGGCCAACGGCCATCATAGCAAAACCAGAATAGCTTACTTACTGCTTCTCAAAGCTTGGAATTCTGAAAACATAATAATATACTTTCTATTTTTAGAGGTGGGGTCCCGGGGGAACTTGCTATTCAAGTCAAATGAGTCAGTCAAGATGAGAAAGTTAATATATTTCAGTTAGTTTGTCTGTGCTGGCATGCACCATCGCCTAAAGCAGGGAACACAGAATATTTTATTTTAAAGGACAGTATGCATACACGTTCAAATATCAGAGTATAAATAGGATATTGCAGTATTGGTTTCCATTTTGCACACTACTTAAAGAAAACAATCAACCTATTTCAAAGCCGCTATAAACTTTACTTCAAATTCCTCTCTTGCCAAATAATCTCACATGCTAATAACCTTCCTAATCTTTGCTATTAGATATCCCTCTCCAGATTAAAGCTTCTTTAAAGGTCTCACATGATACCTGTGCACTTACTCTACCGTGGGGAAGACTCCAAGAAGTCAATGATATCTGTATTAAGGCAGAAGGGTAGACTTTGTTGTAACCAAGGGAAGGGAGAGGTGGATAATAAGCAGAATATTCCATGAAGAGATCTAGTAAATGTGAAAGTCTGGAGGTGAAAGAGAACACAATACTTTCTGGGGACTGCAAGCGTTTGGATCAAAGGGCTAACGAGGAAAGTGGTGGAAAAGTAGACAAGAACAAAACAAAACAAAAAAACCTGGTTGCAAAAAGGGCCTTTATTCTAGGACGGTTGGGGGAGCCTCTGAAAGACCACGTGGCGGACAAGCATGGCCAGATCTACACTTTAGCACGATCAATCAGTCTGGCAGAAACTGACAAGAGGCCAGTCTGGAGCAGGGAGCACGTAGGCTGAGAGTGAAGCGGGAAACCAGCAGGAGCAGCGGTGGCAGCCGAAAGAAACGGGGAAGGGCTTGGCAGGGGCTTCTAGGAACGGGGCTAGACAGCACATCTTGTTAACTGGCTGAAAACTCTTACTCATCTCTTTGTAGGGATAATTTTCTGCTTCTGCTTTTGGTTAATGTAAAATAAAACCGCTGTCCTCTAAAGCAGAAGGAAAATATACCTAAATAAGCAACTGCTATATTTTCTTGACTCTAATTATTACTATCAAATGTAAGAAGCATCATCAACTTAATGTTTTATGTGTGGGTGGAAAAATCAATGCTATCGCGTGGACAGGAGAGATGGAGGTTACTAAGCCTGATGGTTGGGGGAAGGAATTAAAAATTCTTGAGTCTAACTTGTAAGTTTCCTGCCTTATGCAGTTGAAGTCAATGAATAGTATCCCCCCTAGGGAAGGAGGAAGGAAGTACCTTCCGCCAGTAAGCCGCCAATGGTCAAACTGGGCAAGGAAGGTTGCCAGAATGTCTGGGAACACCTCCAGCCAACTGGCAGCCACACTCTGTACTCAGAGCATGGTTGCTGCCCAGATCTACCAAAGCAACCTTGATGAAAAGGGGCACAAGGCCTTACTCTACCCTCTCATGCCCAGGACTAGTGTGCATCAAAGGATCTGTCGTGGAATATTTGTCCCACGGAGGGGAAGAAAGCTTCCACAAACTAAGCTTTAACCCTCCTTTGCAATCCTTCATTCATTCCCCAAATATACATGGGGCACTGGTTCCATGCCAGGTGCTGTCCTAGGCGCTGCGGACAGTACCAATCACCGTGGACAAGCGCTGCTCTCGCTCAGGTGACAGTCCAACCGAATGCAAACTGCACGATGAAGACTAAGCACCCCATACTAACGAAAACTGATTAATGCATCTGACCTGGAAAACCTTATTATTTTATTTCAAAAAATAAACCAACTACATTTATTTTGGAAAGCTCTACTCAGTACCTTTCATCAGCCCCCTCCACCCCACTCTCATTTCCTCTCCAAGTTCTCTGAGGCAAGTCGTAGGACCCTGTGATCTCAAGTGACCAGTATCCTTTTTCTCTCACTCCCCAAGACATTAATTACTTGCCTGTGGTCCTGGTGCCTAGCCCAGTGTTCTGCGTAACAGAGGTGCTAGTTCACTAAAAAATATATTATTTGAAATAAGTCACCAGGTGATGTAAAAAAAAAAAAAAGCAGCTAAATAGCCAGGTTCAAACACAAAGCCAGATCCTCTGCAGTTAAATGTACAGTATATCTGTAAGAGAATCCCTAATATAGTAAAGACTCATGCAGGACACAGTCATAATAGCTGCAGCTCCTTTTCATCTGCTCCATGATGTCCACTCATGATGAATATATTTCACCAGACGCAGCGTGGTTCATTATGTGACTAGGGCTGCTCCTGACACTTCACTCCCTGCCTCCCTAACAAGAAAAGGTTGCCAAAACCAATATTGTACTGAAAAATGATTTGTTACCGTATCAACATTTTTTTGTTCACACCCTTCTCAATGACAGAACATTCCTTAACTACTTGACAGCCTATTTTATCCTTCATTACAATCTCTTAACACTTTTACGAAATGACTAAAACACTCTGAGCTTGTTTCCTTGTACTTGAGGATTTATGCCAACTGCTAATGATGTATAAAATGTATAACTCTGGAAATAAAACTTATTAAAGTTATGCCTTTAAGCAAGTTTAAAAAAGATTAGGAAATTAATATTTGGGAGAATATATAACAGTTTATAAAACACTTTCACTTTTCATTTTAAAATATCTGGTTTAATCCCTATACAACTCTGTGGGCTAGGAAGCATTATTATTATTATGTGACCTACACTTTACAGAAATGTAAAATTCTGTTGATTTGATCAAAAATACAAACTATTATTTGGTTGAGCCAGAATCTGGATGTATATTTTCTGATTCCAAATTCCAGGATCTTTCTATGAGTTGGACAGTCTCTGCCCTCAACACTGTTATCTGTGGAGCTGATTAAATACATGACTTTAAAAAGTTATCAAGAAAAAAGGATTTCATGACTAATATTAACAAATACAAGGCAAATAACTCTGAAGGACAATTCTTGAATATAACAAAAATATGAAAGCATGATCGTTGAGGCTATCAATTATGCATATGAGTCGACAACTTCATTTTAGAACTATTAAGATGTGTACCGTATTCCACCTAAACACTGTAAAGTGAGTAGATGCTAACTAGGTGCCAAAGACCAGAATGTAAGCTCCATAAGCACAGGGACTTGTCTATTTCCTTCACTGTTACATTCCCATCACACTCAATAAACACTGGTTGAACGAATGAATGTGAAGTACAACATGGAGTACAAAAATGAGGCTCTGAGATATAGAATTATAAAGTTAGTTTCCATTCAAACCCAAGACACCGAGTACAATTTAATTTATTAGATAATTACTGAGTAATTTGTATGTGCCTATATCTATGCTGTGTATTTTTGGATCTTCCCTTTTAGATAACAAGCCGCATGAGATCTGGAATTAGAAGTCAGATTTGTGTCCTCTACACCGCCTAGCTAAACAACCTTTGGTAGATCATTTTCAATCTTGATTGTACATTAGCATCGCCTGGAGAACTTAAAAAAAAAAAAGCCTCGAGTCCCATCAGACACCAACTAAATCTGTATCTCTGGGGGGCGTGGGGACTGAGCTCTAATTTTATTTTTAAGGTGCACAGCTGTCAGTTTCTTTTTTAAAGTTTCTAAAACTTTATTAAGTGAGAGCTGAAGTCTAATGAAGATGAGATACAGTAAGTCATCCTTAGATACTTAAAATGTGTTAAAGTAAAATATATTGAGTGAACTTTCAGATACAATTGAAGAAATACTGTCAGTACTCTTTATGTTAAAAAAAATCCTGGATATAGAGAGAAGTGTTGGGTGACTTTAGATTTACCAATGTCACCATGGTATTTTTTCAAAAGGGGATTAAAAAAAAGTTGTGATATTAAATATTGCCAAATTTCACATCAGTCCCCAGGAAAATTCTACAAAGGACTGTGAAAAAGATGATTTAATAAATCACTTAAGAAGCTGATCATTAATATAAACAAACATACAGGCATAAGGAATAAATTCTCATGGACTAACTTAATAAGACAGGATTATTGACTAGATCAAAAGAAACTTACAAATACTGGGAAAGTATCTTAATTTTCAGTAATTCACGTAAGTACTGTAGGGGAGGAAAACTTTTCTTCTCCCCTCCTAGGTTCTTTGACTGGTCTAATAACTAAGTTGACATAAGACAGATTAGCAGGAGAAAAACAAATTTAATTTTGTATGTACGGAATCTATAAAAATAAGACTCAAAGAAGTGACCCAAGCAGGCAGCTTTTATACCTTTTAGACAAGGAAACAATAAATCTGTGAGAAACTGACAAGTAAAAGGGGTTTGGGCTTGGGGTAGCAAGTTAGTGAAGGAGTAACAATGTGTTTTTACACAACTTTCTTGGCCCTAAATTCCCTATCCCTGGTGAGAAGGATGCCTTCGACCTCTGGTATAGGGAGGGTACCCTTCAAGTGGGAGATTTATTTCCTGCTTCCAGGGAGGGGCAAAGGAAGTCAGCATGTCCATCTTCCCCTGGTTGTTTCTTAAGTAACTTTAAAATAATCAATGGAATATTACTCAGCCACAAAAAAGAACAAAATAATGCCACCTGCAGCAACATGGATGGACCCAGACATCTTCATACTAAGTAAAGCAAGTCAGACAGAGAAAGACAAACATCATATAATACCACTCATATGTGGAATCTAATTTTTTTTTTTTTTTTTTTTTTGTGGTATGCGGGCCTCTCACTGTTGTGGCCCCTCCCGTTGCGGAGCACAGGCTCCGGACGCGCAGGCCCAGCGGCCATGGCTCACGGGCCCAGCCGCTCCACGGCATGTGGGATCCTCCCAGACCGGGGCGCGAACCCGGTTCCCCTGCATCGGCAGGCGGACGCGCAACCACTGCGCCACCAGGGAAGCCCCTGGAATCTAATTTTTTAAAAAATGATACAAATGAACCTATTTACAAAACAGAAACAGTCTGTCAGTTTCCTATAAGTTAAATGCATACTCACCATAGGAGCCAGCAGTCCCATGCCTGGATATTTATCTAAGAGAAATTAAAACTTATATTCACAAAGAAGCCTGTACATGAATGCTTATAACAGCTTTATTCATAATGGCCCCAAGCTGGAAACCACTGAAATGTCCTTGAACTGATGGCTGGACAGATGAACAGATGAACTATGGTACATCTATACGATGGAATACTACTCAGCAACGCAATGCAACAACAAACTGTGGGCGAAACTCAAATGCATTCTGCTCGGTGAAAAAAAGCCACTAACAAGGCTACACCCTGTATGATTCCATGTATGCAACATTCTGGAAAAGTAAAAACTATATGGAGAAAAGAAAAAAAAAAAGTAGTTGCCAGGGGCTGGGATGGGGTGGGTGTCAGCTACAGATGGGTACACATTATATACTAATCTAACAACTATAACATGCCAATCTTCCAGCCTCAGGGACTAATAACTTCACAGGACAAGACAATTCTTTTCTTAAGCATTATGTGCATCGTCCCCAGGACATTTACTCCTGTTCTCGGTTTGGGCTGCTTTCTGGGCACGGATGGCATCACACTCTCTCAAAATAAGCCACCAGGAGAGAAACACCCATAGTTCACAGTCTGTTTAAACTTGCTGCTGACTCACTTCTCCCTTGATAACTGAATCTTTCTTCCCTAAAAACTTTAATTATAGCCATCTCTCATTCTAAAGCTTCCCGTTTCCTCGGAGGTGTATTTGTTATCCATGTGACCTCCTGACTGTGAGACACTGGGTAAATATGTCACCTCCAGGATTCAGTCTGCTAAAAACAGAACCTGCAGTTTTCACACATTCCTCTCCCGCACGTGGATGTCGCAAAGATTAAAAGGGATGATGTATGTGCATGGGATTATTGCCGTTATGCTTGAAATACATTTCATGGAATTTGTTCTAAACTTGTGGTGCAATAAATATCCTATTCCTCTCTCCCTAGCACGGCAACTGTTCACACCGGAAATGGCATTCTTAGGCACTATTTACTGGGATCTGGAAAGGAAGACCTAGTTTCAAGTCTCACTCTGTAACTTACTTTGTGACCTTGACCAAACCACTTGCCTTTTGAGTCACACTTCTTTATCTATAAAATGGGCTTCATCTACTACGTGTTTCTCTAGGGGCTACCTTGAAGGCAATATCAAGCACATACAAAGTACTATATAATGCCTGAGATGATTCCTACTCACTGATCTCTAAATGGAAGTGACTAAGCAAGAGATTCTCTCTCAGCCAGGTGAAACAGATTCCATCAGTGTCATCAGGGGACATCAATGTAGATCTATAATCTGGGAGACCCAAACAAACTCTTCACTACTCAGGAGACCCAGGACACATCAATTTTTAGAGATGCATGAAATGCTTGAATTGAGAGAAGAGAAAAAAACATGGAAGTGTTTTCAAGAGTTGGTGTGGTATATAAGGGAAAGAACATGAACTTTGGTGTCACCTAAACCTGGGTTTGAATTTCAGCACTTATGATCTTAGGGAAGTTATATTACCTCTCTTTGCATATTTTCTCATCTACAAAATGGGTACAGTTCTCTTGTAGAGTTGTGAGAAATAAACAATAACGTATATAAAGTATGCAAATACCATACCCCTTCTGAGAAATAATAATGTATATAAAGTATGCAAATTCCATACCCCTTCCATAGGTAGGCCCTCCCACAATGCCTGTACGTTGTTCATTAATTCAACAAGCACTGATTAAATGCCGTACGTAGTAGGCACTATACAAAGCCTGGTTATTACTTCTAATGTTACTATTTTCCAAAAGGACCAGGGAAAATCTAGAGTGAAGGCGGAGCAGATGGGCATCTTTATTGTTTATTATAATGCACACGTAGAAAAGCCAATTTTTCACTACCAAAGAGCTCCCTGATAGCTTAATGCCCTGACTAAAACTCTATCACAACAGAATCAATCTAATTTGAATTAATTTTTTTCTTCACTAATTATTTATTTGGTACCTCAAATCTGCTTTAAAATGTAAAAATTCCTAGGAAATAACAACTTTATGAAACAGAAGAGAGAGGACAGTTACACCTCTTCCTAATACTCTCTCTCTACCCTTGGTATCTCCTGTCTTCTGGTTCCACTGTTTACTAGCTTTGTAACCTTGGGCATATCACTTAATCTCTCTGAAGCTGCTTCATCATTAAGATGGGAATGGTAGCATTTAGCTACCACTTACATAAGTAAAGACCTACAGGAAAGAGAAACCGTATGGGGTGGGAAACACAAAGAAAGCAGAAGGGAGGAGAGAGCCACAGAAGAGTCAGACTGAATGACTCAAAGAGGAAGAGGGAGAGAGGCAAGTACACAAAGAATGAAACATCAGCACAGGGATAAATTTCACTCAATGAGCATGAGTCCTCAGGCCAGGGATGCAATCCAGCCTGAAAAAGTCAATCTCTGCTGTGAAACTTACGACTTTTAGCATTTCTCAGCAATTAATGGTCATCCAGCAAATGAATGGTGATGGTGTCATCAACATCAAAGAAAAAAATGAAGATCAACTGAGGGCCACAGAGATGATAAAAATGTCTACAGAAGAGCCAGCAAACTTAAATTTTTATAAATTTACTTAAATGTTCTGAGCAATCACACTAAAAGTGAGCATCGATTCCTGAGCATTATGCTGCTATGGTAGTAAAATCTATGTATTGCTACATATACTATACATTTACACCAACATATCACTATAATGGGTTATAAGCACAGAGTCACGTATGTTGTCTTTTCTGAGTAATTTAAAAAATAAAGAATTTTCAAAGACAATAAAAGTTGTTAACCTTTGCTGCTGATTTTGGATCCCAACTCTATGCACGCTAATTTTCTCCCTCCTCTTTTCTTCTTTGCTGATGACACAGTATTGAAGGGAAAAGAAGTTTTATCATCAGACTACCTTAACTAGGTTCTGACCCTCTTTTTCTAGTTGAATAATTCTGTTCTGTAACTATCACCTGAGCTCTGATTAGATGAGGAACAAAAGAAACATAGAGATAAATAAGAAACTGTTCCTGACTTAAAGGGTCTTGGGCTTCGGTTAACTGCCGGCCAGCAACACACGTTGTTTGGATAGCCAGTTATGCTGTACAACAAAGAAACTTACAGGTTGAAGGGGATCAGGATTCAGTCAGGTTGATCAACACCTGGCGTAGTTTAAATGCATCCAACGGATTTCTAGGCACAACCATTTTCCCTGTTGGCACCACCACCTTTGTTTCTTCCTCATCTCTTTCCTTCCAGGCTTCAAAACTCACACACAACTTCCCAATCTTCAACGATGCTAATCTTCTCTATACCTCCACTGCTCACCTGAAACTGGGTTAGGGACTCCCATACCTGGCCCCTCACCATAAAATCTCCACCTGCTTTTCAAGAGAATCCACTGGGTTTCTACTCCACATTCCCAAATGACGTCAAATGCACATTCTGGCCTTACTTTGAAGTGTGCTGAAGCAAAACCATCCCTTTCTCTGAAGAAATCATCTACTGTTAATTGGCCAAATTAATGCTGATGTCCCTCGTTAAGTGCATAACAAGGCACTGAAAAACGGTCTTATGAGAAGGCAAAATCAAAGATCGCAAACTGAGTTTGCACAGTGTTTTAAAAATTTAGTAACTGAAAAATAATCAGCTAAGCTTCTGGATTTTCCAAAAGAACCTGAAGATCTGGCGACACTGGGTCCACCCTCACCCATAGCAACAAGGGACTGGCACAGGTGGCAGGGGTCTCCTTTAAATACAGCCTAAGCTCTCAAGTATATGACGGTTCTCCTGAAGGCTCTTGTGACCATCAAGGATCTGTGCCATACATACCATGTGCCTAGACCTCAAGGAATACAGCAGTAGGCAAAAAACACGGAAGTGCCTACCCGATGGAACTACACTGCGGCTTTGAATAGATGCTGAAGGAAGGGGTAAGCAACCCATAAGGAACAGTAAAGTAAAGGTATTCTACTGTTCCTAAGAACTCCCTATCTAACGGGTTCCTTGAGTGAATCCTTTTGTGAAGTGAATGGCCACTCCCTATTTTATCAGTTTTGAGAGCTATAATGAGCATGTTCCAAGTGAAGGTACACAGTTATTTTGTGAACCCATATAATTACAAGATTAGAGTGTAAATTCCTATGTCTGTATAGATATATCCAGATACAGATATCATTATCCCTGAAATTGATTTCTGAGTTTCACTCATGGATTCAAATATCTCTGTATCTTATATTCTGCATATCTCCTATATGACCTAAATATACGGTTAAATTTGTGGTGAACATCTTCCGATTAGCAAATTTGCATTAAAAAAGACACGCTCTTATAACATTTAAAGGTACCATCAAAGTTACATTTCATATTAATTTATTTTAATACTAAAGATCTCAGATTCACAGTAAATTCTATTTTGAACACAAAGTGAAGCCCTTAAACTGTAAGGGTTTCTAAGTATGAATTACGGTCAAATGCCCTCAATTTCTGCCTTGATGACCTACACTAAAGCTAATCATATAATGGGTAAATGAATAAAGGACACCAAAAAGATTACTTGATGACTTGAGAAAGTGTCTGTATAGAGGTGTCTGCACATTCTAATAAAGTTCTCCTGACGTTAAAATTGCAGGAGACCATGAGTTGTAGTAGTGTAAACTGTTTAGGTAAAAGAGGCAAGGAAGAGAGAACATTATGTGAACACATTGGTCAGATAAATGAAAATAATTTCACGTAACAAAGTCTAGTTCTGTCTGCCGTAAACCAAGTCATATTGTTTATTTTACAACTTGGGGTAGTAAGAGCATGATTACCATTTAGGGAAATAGTTTTCTGTGAAATTTTTCCCTAGCTCATTTCTCATCACCACCGCCAAGTACAAAAATTATCTTCAATCACAATCTGGATTTACATGACTCCAAGAATTAGAACTAAGAAAAATGGGTGGCCCTGGTAGGGAGACCAGGCTACTTACTTATTAAGTGACTCAAACCCAGGTCTTCTGGCTGCTAAACTCATATCCTTTCCACTATGCTGTACTAGCTCTTTCTCAATAATAACTTAAGTCTAAAGTAAGCTTTCAGAGTTTGCGAAGATCTACTATCTCATTTAATCTTGGTAATAATCCTGTGAAGTTGGGGCAACATAATTATCTCTAATACAGAGGACACTGGGTACCCAGGGATAAAATAATTTATGCATACAAGATGGACTGAATGCCTGGCAATATCCATAAGATGCAAATAACTACTAAAAAACCTTACTGTGTGCAACTGAAGTATGTGACCTTTAGAGTAAGCATATTCTTAAGTGAGTACCATGTATCTGTTACCCTTATATTCTAGGGATGGTAAATACCAGATATCTGTACTGCTCCTCTTCTTTTCCACTGTAATCCTCCAGCACACTCTTTTCTGCTAGGCCTGAACCCAGCCTCAGAATCTTTTGGAACACACAAAAGCCCCTATCAACTGACACAGATAAAATCTGCATTCCTATTCTGACTCTCTCCATTAGGGCCCACATTATATAATATTGTGGAATATATAGTATTCTATAACATCTTACGGAAAAACCCAAAGGAACTTTCTGGCCAACCCAATATTTGTTTTTGACATTTTGTCTTTGCTTTTGATTGGATATTTGTTTCCATGGCTCTCACATTATTTCACATTTGTATATATTGTCTTCCCCGGGTACCGGGACTCTACCTTAGTTTGACCTCAGAGCACCAGCTGCAATGATTCATACACAGCAGGCACACAAGGTGCTCTGAACATACCTGAGACAAATGCATAATATTTATGAAAAATTTCTGAAGTTAAAACAATGACAACAACAACAAAACAACAACAAAAACCTTCCCTTGTTTCTGATTTTAATTTAGGCCAGGAGTTGGTAAACTTTTTCAGTGAAGAGCCAGATAGTAAATATAAGTTTTGTGGGCCAAATGGTCTCTGATGTAACAACTCACCTCTGCCATTACAGTGTAAAGCACCCACAGACAACATGTAAATGAATGAGTGTCTATATTCCAACAAAAATTTATTTATGAACACTGAAATCTGAATTTTATATAATTTTCACGTCACATATTCTTCTTCTCTTGACATTTTCCCCCAACAATTAAAAAATACTAAAAAAAAATTCTTAGCTAGCAGGCCATAGAAAAAAGAGGGGGTAGGCTGGATTTGGCCGATGGGCCATAATTTACTGATCCCTGGCCTAAATCTGTGGTTTTCAAAGTGAGAACTTCAGGTGGTCTGCAAGATCCTTTCAGCAAGTCCAACTACCTGTATGTGAAGCCAGATTTTCTTTATATGCTTCAACCAAAACAGTGTACAACAGACTGACTGCAGAAGCAAATATATGAAGATACAGCTGCCTTCCATTAAGCCAGAAATTGAGGAGATTTGCAAAAATGGAAAACAATGCCCATCTTCTCACTAATTTTTCTTTGTTTGGAAAATATATGAACGTTATGTCATAACGTTCTTTGTATTAACATGTAATGGGCTTATGATTGATTTTTTGAAGTGGATTAATATTTTTTAAATTCCTCAGTTTTGATTTTGAATTAGATGCCAACAGCTATAACCCATGGAAACAAAAGCTGTCTGGGGGGGCCCTCAGTAAACTGTCAGACGTAAGGGGATCTCGAGACCAGACAGTCTGAGAACCGGCTGCTGAGCTACAGCGGGGAGGACGGATTCCTGCCGGCGGGGCCGCCTAGGCCGAGTGGGAGCACGTCCTCAGGTCAGGCCACCTGGCAGACCGCCTCATTTCAATCTCCTTCTCGACTTCCCCCACCTGAGAGTTTCCTGGCATTTCTTTCATTAAATCCTGATTTGGTAAAATTTAACCCCATGCAATTTATGTCCTCGTAGAATAAATCTGGTGAAAATGTGGGGTGATTTTCATGAAAGAACTCTTCTGCTATGTGCAGACCATAAAAACGCTTTAGCCTTTGTCACAATAGATAACTAGATGCAAGTGTCTCTCCCTGGCTTGTCTTTTCCAATCTTTAAAAAAAAAAAAAAATTACCATTCTAATTCTTTGCCTTCAGAACATCTCTCAAAATAAACAGATTCACTGGCTTCTTTATAAATCATAGTCCCTTTGACTTGGCTGCACAAAAACTGTAAGGGCCCCGTGCTAATCAGCACCCTCACTGGCGTTAAATCGAAAGAAATGAAGTCCAGTAGGCATGGTGCAAGTTTAATTGATAACGCTAATAATAATGCACACACAAAAAATCACATTTTGCAAGTAAAGTATATGCATCTTATAGGGCATCTTAAGAGAGTATTAATATTTTGCTTGTTCTACCATTTGAGACTTTAAAACTTTTTAAAAGACTACTTTAGAAGAAATAAAAGGGAAAGCTGTCTGAATTCTAGTGTTATCACATGTAAGGACACCTTACATAAGGGAGCTCTTCTTTCAATATAAGTTTACTTTGTCGTACGTTTTAACTGTCCAGACAAATGATGTATACTGCTGGCCTGGGGAAACCTCTCCCTCACCCCCCATTTTAGAGAGAGTTAAAGAAACAGTAACTATAATTCCGATAATAATCATTTTGTTGAATTATATATTCTTAATTAGAAAGTGTTTTCACGCGAGTATATGATTCTAAAGATCTTTACAGTTTTCTCTTATGGAATAGTAACTTTGTAAACAATAACAAAGTGGGAAGAAATGTCTATTTTGGGGTATTTGTCCTTTAATCTGTATTATAAAATATCTAAAAAAATCAAGAATTATGATCAGATAGATGCTAAATCTGCCATAATTTGTGATTACTGGCTCCAAGTAGAAAAATAAAATACATTTGGCTATTTTGACCAAGACCAAAACTTCAATTCCCTAGCATCTTAAGACCAGAAAGGCACTAACAAATTATTACCTGTTTTGGGGATTATTACCCATTTGGGGGAACAGTGCAAATTATATTAGGGAGATTTTGGTAGCTGTGTTGTTCAGGGAAGAACAAAAAAACGGATTTAAAATGTGGGAAAAAGTGCTTATTGTTTAAATCTACAGTAAAAGCAAAAGTCTCATCATGATTGCAAAACATTCCCAATTGTGAAACTTAAGTTATTTGTAAAATAGACAAAAGTAAAGCAGCTTCCTCAGTCATTTTTTGAGATCTCAGCATCAATTTAAAGAAAATGCTTATATTTAAAAGAAAGCCTATTTCAAAATATGAATCCCTATACTAAGTACAAATATGAACACGAAGTAAATTTATATCTTATATCATGCATTCCTGCTCCATGTGCGTGCACAAATGAAGGTGATATGAAACTAAACTTTAAAAAAACTTTATTTGCCTCAATTCTTTGAGGAATAAAAGAGCCTCAAACCTAAAAGAAAGAACAACAGTTGATGCTAGTGTAAAAACAATAAAATTACATAAAATTGTTACGTGGACTATATGAAAAAAGGGGGGGGAAAGAGGACATATGTACTTCACTGTATAGAAAATATATATTTCTGCCAACACTGTCTACAAGATTTTTTGGGTACAACTAATAATTTTTTCCACTCTCATTTTTAAATCAAAATTATGTTCACTAAAAACCTGAGTGTAATAAAGTTTCTTAGGAAGGCAACAAATCTAAAGCTCACGTGGAATTTATACTACCACCAAGATAGAAGGGATCAGGAGAATTCTGGTCTCATATTTGAGAAGACACTGCTCCTGCTACTCTAAAACAGCAAAACTAGAATCAAGGTATGGTTGTTTTACAGCTTGGCACAGCAGTTTAAAATTTGAAAAAACACCACCGTTATTTTAACAAACTAGCTTTCAGTTTTATTTTCCCAATTCCCCTCCCCAGCAGTGGGACAATAACAGTGTAACTTTCTCTACCTGCTGGGGAATTTTCTTAGCACTTTGTGGAAACTGTTGGTTTTCAGAAATGGACAGGCTGATGTGAACCAAAGTTAGACAAAATACAGAACTGCAACAACAATAAAAAAGCAATTTAGAAAGAGGATCAAGCCAAGCAGATAAGCGAAATCTATAAAATCAGATTTCTGGGACTGTTCATCCAGTCAGTTCCCTAGTTTCAAAAAGCCAAACCAAAGCAAAGCATGCTGACTTACATTGCTTCTTTAGTTCTTTCAGCTGTTGTTTAAATTGTGCAAATTTCTCATTATTTTGAAAGTCTGCATCAGAATTCTTATTTTGTAGAGCCAAAAACTTCTTCTCCACTAATAATTTTAGATTGGGTATTTTTTCTGGACGTTCTTCTTTTACCTGAGGAAGACAATAAAATTACTTCAGTTAAATATTAACAATGACCCAGTCTTGTAACAGTATTTTTCTCTCATTTCATTTAAGTAAAGCTACAATGAGGTAGAAAACAGAATCGCCCCAACAGAGAACCAGGGGCGACGGGGGTCGTCCAGAACAGAGCGCTGGCGAGCAGCAGAGGAAACCACTCATCCCACCCCAGAGTTTGCTGCTTTCTTGAGCTAAGCCTTCTTTGCCCTGCTGGCTTGCTGTGCCCAGACAACTACGGGGACAAATCTCACACCAGTGCATCTGTGTCCTCCACCTCCACCAGCACCTGAACACGATGGCTCCTTCCTTTTCCTTAGGTCTGTTCAGTCCCCTCTCCTTCCTCCCGAGGGCTCATTCCATCCTTCATGCTCTTCAGCACTCTTCTCTGGCCCCTGGTCCCCGCAGGTGAGAGTGGCTCCTACCTCACAAAACAGGTAAGATTTCAACCTTAAACTTCCACCACCTGCTGCCACAAGGAAAAAGTGTCCCTCCCTATTCTGTTCAAGGCTAAACTCTCAACCTTTATTCTTTTTTACCCCTCACAATATTTTATTATAAATTTTTCAAACAGGCAAAAACGTTGAAAGAACTGTGCTTTACCATTCAAAGTCAAAAGACTATCTCCAATTCCTCTGCTCCGATTAGCTTTTGTCATGGAGGAAAGAATTAGATAATCTTCTTTTGTTCAATTGCTATGCATTTTAATTAGCTGAATCGAAAATGAAAATTTAGCATGAAACAAAAATGCCTAAATCCATATTTAAAGTACAGAGTGTAGGAACTGACTGTCTACTCATTGTACTGAGGAAACTCAACCAGTGCTGGATCCACCATCAAAGAGAGGTGTGAAAAAACATGGAGAGGCCTTAATGACAAGTTATATGTAATTAAAAATCTAAACCAAGTCCTGTAAGGCTAAAAAAACAATAAAGCTCAGTTTGGCTAGAGAAGGTAGAAAGACAATTCAATAATGCCTTATATCTCAAGAATAAGAGCTACTATATGCGGTGACTGGCTATCCTCTGCTCTACACTGGAGAGAACAAGTTCAAGATAGCAGCATGAAGAGGTCACAGCAGACAGATACAGAAAATAAATTATGAGTTTTTAAAAAAGAATTATGGGCTCTCTTTCTGGATTTATAAAATAAAGTCAATTCACATCCACCTGAGATGTTAAGGGGAACATTACAGGCAGGCATACAGGTGAACCTTCTCAAGGCCTTTGATCAGTATGAAATTGTTATTTAAGCTGCAATGGTCAGAGAAGATCTGATCTGGGCAGATTATCAACAAATGCAGATGTTCTCTTCCAACAAAGTCTCTAACCCACTCAGCATACTTCATTTCCTTCGTTCAACTACACCACAGCTGAGGAGCTGGGTAGAAGACTGCGGGGGTGAGGGATGGAGAGGGTAGGCATTTTGAGGCTGACAACACAGCAACCTGAAGTATGACTAGGAAAACGTGAACACACCAAATTTAGCGATTCAGAGTACTTTCTCCCCCCACAGCAGAACCTCAAGAGAACTGCTCTAAAGCACATAAATTCACCGTGGCAAGTATCTTCTCTGGAAACTTGATGCTGCAGTTGGCATAGCTATCCGCTGCAAAGAGAACTTACTGTACTCTAGCTATCAAATGAGAGCCTGGAAAATACTAAGCTCATTACCTGTTTAAATCAATGCAATACATGGGGATTAAACTATATTTTTAATGGTTTCCTGCTTTGTTTGTATCTTCAAGATAAATAGATACATAATCCCAAAAGGGGAGAGAGAAAAAAGCCATTCTTCGAGTAGTTAGTTGATCGTAAGTGTTACCTAGTCTGAAAAAGGTAAGGATGGCCCTCTTCTCCTAGGACAAATGTAAAATACCTCAAGGAAATTTGAGATGGGAGGAGAGGATCTATTAGATCCTCAGTCCATCACTTTCCTACGGATAAAGTTCCTAGATACAAGACACAAAACCTCAGGGTTTTTTTTTTTTGCGGTACGCGGGCCTCTCACTGCTGTGGCCTCTCCCTGTTGCGGAGCACATCGGCAGGCGGACTCTCAACCACTGCGCCACCAGGGAAGCCCAAAACCTCCGTTTTAAGTCACTGGGTGTATTAGTTTGGTAGGGCTGTCATAACAAAGTACCACAGACCAGGTGACTCAGACAACAGAAATTTATTTTCTCATAGTTCTGGAGGCTAGCAATCTGAGACCAAGGTGACAGCAGGGTTGGCTTCCTCTGAGGTTCCTTTCTTTGGCTTGCAGATGGCCATCTTCTCCCTGTGACATAGTCTTCCCTCTGTATGTGTCTGTGTCCAAATATTCTCTTCTTAAAAGGACCAGTCATTGGATTAAAATGAGGCACCCCAATGACCTCATTTTAACTTTCATTATCTCTTTAAAGACCCTATGTCCAAACACATTCTGAGATATTAGGGGTTAGGACTTCAACATAATGAATGTTGGGGGAACACAGTTCAGTTCATACACTGGGTTAAAGAATTTGGAAAACAGAATTTTAAAAATAGCTTATAACATCTTATGGAAAAAAACCCAAATGAACTTTTTGGCCAACCCAATAGATTGTTAATCTTTACACCATTATAATTTTTAAATGACAGACACTACCGAGAAGTAAACTTATCGGACACCATGCTTACGGAATGAGAATTTAATACTGCCCTGGGGAGAGAAAAGGTCAGGTTTTTAAGTACCACCTACTTACCCAGTGAGTGCCCTCTCTGTGCTAAGC
The DNA here is from genome assembly GCF_002837175.3 of Physeter macrocephalus. Classification (NCBI taxonomy): domain Eukaryota; kingdom Metazoa; phylum Chordata; class Mammalia; order Artiodactyla; family Physeteridae; genus Physeter; species Physeter macrocephalus. The sequence continues at coordinate 14,092,473 of NC_041228.1, forward strand.
TTTGTAGCTAAACAGGAGAGAGGACCAGAAAAGTTGATTGGGAATAGGGTGGTGAATAGCTGTGGGAGCCAGGCTATGGAAGTGAGGCCTGACCTGATAGGCAGCAGGGAAAGACACTAAAATATTCTAAGGAATAAAATAATAATACCATGAGAACTTTCTTTTTTTTAATGACGGCTGTAGTTAAAGCATAGAGGATGCACTAAGATAGGAAGGGAGAAAGAAGTTACTGGACTATGTTAGCTAATGGTAGAGGGGCTGGCAACTCGACCAAACTGTAACACTATTTTTGAAGCAGAATTGCTGAGTCATTTTGTGAGAGGAAGACAAAGAAACTGATAATGACCTCAAGATTTTTAACATTTAATATGGGCAACTAATTAAAATGAGAGCATGTGAAAAAAAGAAAAGAGAAATGCAAAAGGACCTCTTAAGAAAAAAAAGCAAAGAAGAAAACCAGGAGTAAGGCATGTCCAAGAAGAAAGGAAAAGAGAAAATTCCTTAAGAGATGCTTGTCCTTTGGAAAAAATGATGCAAGAGAGCTTAAGTAAGATAAGGGCTAAAAAAGAAACCACTGGATTTAATTACCAGGTACTTGGTACACTGCACTGGAACTATTTATCTGTTTCAAGCTACTAGCTTGCGAAGCTTCTCTCGGGCAAGGATTATTTCACTGGTGCCCAGTGTACTATCTGTTGTACAGTAGGTGCTCAAATGACCTTGATGAACTAGTGAATTACAGGGACGCCAAATTCTACTGTAGTGACATGAAAAGAGGGACTAACAGAGTTCCGTGTGAGCAAGTGAACAAAGTCTGGCAGCAAGGGAAGGAGAAAGAGATGGGAAGCAGATCGTGGGAAAGAGACAGCAGAAGACACTTGTTTATTTGTACGGAGGTCAACAGTAGCTTGGAGTGAAGCTGACATGATGGAGGAGAAAGAACAGGGACCTCAGGATCAGGCAGGTCTGGGTCCCTAAGTTGTGGATCTGGGGACAGTCCTTCTAGGCCTTGGGTTTCTCTCACTCCTTCATTAGGAATCAGGAACACCCATGGCAGTGCCATGGAGACTTAATTACACCATGTTTGTGTCTAACTCGGCACACAGTAGATGTTAAATTTTCTTACTCTTTCCTTCCAACTTTAGCGTAGAGCTTTCAACATGTTTGTGGACTGAGAAGAAGCCAGTGGGGAAACACAAATCAGAAACACTAAGAGAAAGCAAGTAACAGATTTCATTTGAGAAAATCCTTCAAGTACTAGAGCAAAAACTAGAGAGGGGAGAAGACCAGCTGCGAAAGCACAACAATAGTCTTCACCAGAGGTCATAAATGCCCACAGGGCTGGACACGCAAGGATCTGAGGAAACCCCCAAGAAGTGTAGGACAACAGGCAGTGGTGAGGACCGTGTCAAAGTAGCCGGCAACAGCCCCAGGTGAGAGGAAGCCGCTGTGCAGCTCCGGATGACTGCTGCCACGTGAGAGAGCAAGCCCAGGTTTCTAAAGAAAAGTTACAAATCTAGATTTCTGTGAGACCTTTGTTTGTTTGTTTTTTGCTTTCTAAAACAATGTATAGTCCAAACAATACATCAGCCTGAAGCCAGGAGTTTGAAACCTCGGTTTAGTGCAGACAAGATATTTTGGACATAAAAAGCAAAGTACTATTGTGATCTGCAACCTTTGGAGGTTTAGTGCAATTCTCAGACTTCTACTTCAGGAATGAAATATGGTCCTTTCAAATAGGACAGAGAATAATGGGAAGGATGGGTGTGGGGAAGAAAGGGGAAAGTAAAGGATTCCATTCTGACATGCTGATCCCAAGAATTAATGAAAAACTTGGGCTCTAGACTTGAGATTAACAGTTAGGCTCTTCTGCTAACTGAATGACCTTAGAAAAGTTACTACATGCATCTAACCTTAATTTCCTCACTTGTAGATAGAAAATAAGGACAGTATTTCCCTCACAGTGTTGTGGAGAGGAATAGATGGGATGAAACAATGCAGCACTGACGAGCTATCTGTCACAGAGAACAGTCAATGAGGAGTAAGTGTTATTGTTGTGTTTACCATTATATATACCTCCAGGGTGGCTGGATATCCAGGCCCACAGCTCTGTGGACTGACATGAACACCCACGTGGAGAAATCAGGGTATGGATTTTAATGGAAACCATGGAAATGAATGGGATTACCAAGGAGATCAAATAAACAGAAACAAACAAAAAAAAGAAGTAAGGAGAGAACTCTGGAGAATACCACATTTATGGGATAGCTAGAAGAGCCTAGAAAGAAAAAGTGCAAGAGTTAAGAAGACAACCAAAAGAAAGTGTCCCAGAAGTCTAGGACATTTCAAGATCTGTCAAATGCTGCACTGAAGTCAAGCTGAGTAAGGATTGAGAAGTGTCCGTTGGACTCTATGATTGGCTCACTGAGGACTTTAGCAAGAGCCCAGATGCACACGCACAAAGTGCTGACTCCAAAATATGCAGATTTTTGTTGAATGAATTGTTTCAAAAACATGGAGCAGTGATAGGACAGAACACATAAATCGCCAAATGTTCCAGAGACTCTCCAACTAACTGCTCAGTTTGAGCTCAAAATCACTTGTGAATGTTTAGCTACATTTAATTGGAACCCAGCACTCCTGTGACTGCAGTATTTCTCTGATGTCAGCAAAGGAAGGCAATCACAGAGCTGACTGTAACAATGAAGTCAGACCTCTGGTGGCTCTGTCCCTATGAACAGAGGCTCAATGTTTTAGGAAAAGAAATAATGGTAGGAACAAAAGGCAAACTTGGTCCTTACCCATACTGAAACTACGTATTATTTTCAACATGCTTTAAAATAAAATTTTTAATATTTATATGATGATAATACACTTCATTTCTTTCAAACAATATTGTACACATATGCAGTTACTCAAAGTGTATCATTTTATTGCCACAGGGCAAAGTCAAGGTCTCCTCCTCCAGTTATCATTATTGCCTGATAGCTATTATTTCAGTGGGAGGGGAGATCACAGGAACTAAGGATATTAATGGGCTGAGTCACTCATACACTTTTGAATCATGTGAGAATCTGGTATAAAATTAGTCACTCTTGTAACTGAACCAAGGCTCAGATGGATTTACTCTCTCCAAAACAGCCACTGTTAGATGTTTAGCTCCCCAAATAACATATACCTGCTGATTTACATTTTGGAAAGCACACAGCCTTTAGAAGTTTATTACAGGTACATAAAAGTGATAAGCACTAAGCTTTGTACGCTAAGTACTCCACGTTCTAATTCATAGTCAGCCTGATCTAAGGCTATGGGACCTACTTTCATGGGAATCCAGAGAGAATTGCCTCAACGGGTCCTAGAACATTCATTCGACAAATATTTAGAGCCCCAACTGGGTACCAGGCATTATGCTAAGCACTTACAACACAGCACCAACCCAACTGGTCATGCACAGGGTAAATTTATATAGGCCAACACTGTCTCTACCTTTATATAGCAAAAAAGCTTGGAAAAGTTTTCAATGAAAGACATGTCCAGGCGAAGAATCATTATGCTTTCACTGACTATAACCTAATTGCAATGGAGACACGTTATATTTTCTACAGGGTTTACTATTCTGCCTTTGCCCTGTTAAAAAAAAAAACACATATATCACACACGCTAATGACGACCAGCATGGATTATACCCTTCATCTCGTGCCCGTTTCTGTTGTCAGTTGCACAATCTGCACTGAACTCTGTTGGACCCAGTTATTTGTAGTTGAGTGAGTTTCCTAGTGCCATTATATAGTTTGACTTCTGACAGAAACACTAAAGAGGGAACACTTCCTTGTTGAACATTATGACACACTGAATGGACTTCTCAGTTTGCCAAGGTGTTGTAATACACCAGTACTGGGCAGCGGCCAACCAGACATGGAAACATCTTTCCTCTTTCAAGCCTTTCAGAAAAAAATTGAAAATGAATAAACTTAAACCTGTGAGAGAGTGCCATTGGTCTAGTTCTAATGGACCAGTCCTATTGGAATAGACAGTTGTCTAACAGATGGCAGCTGAAGGAGGCAACCTGCCATCTATGTGCATCTGTTACTAAACATTTATGCTGCTGAAAATTCCTCCAATAATTTCTCATGGCACCAATCCCACTATAAGATTATGACCAACAGGAGTCACATATTTATACCGTACAGTAACAGGATTCCCATATTGAGGGGGGGTGGCGCTGGGGGCAAAGGAACCAAACTTCTGATTTGTCTCTCTGGGCTTTGTTGCTGTTGTTGTTTGCTCTTTCTTTCCTTCTCTGGGCACAATTCATAGAAATATGCATTATTTATTTACTCATTTATTCATCCATTCAATAAATATTTACCAAATGCCTACCACATGCAGGCATTGTGCTAGGCATTGGAGACTCAATAGTAAACAGCCTAACCTGGTCCCTGTTGGTCTCATGGGGTTTGGGGTATAGTGGAGGGAAGAAGTACTATTCAAAGAGTCAAACAAATACACTATCACCAGCTGTGAGAAGTGCTGTGAAGGAAACGTATTAGATGGTAGGAGAGCATGTAACCACAGAAATATAGAGGACATCATTTCATAGGCAATCTTTTTATGCACTGCTCCATTTAAACACAGGTCATGCTGAGGGGAGGGTGAGATGAGGATTTTTATTGTTGTTATTAACAAACACTTTGCACACAAAATCTTTCATCTGAGTGGTTCAAAGCCTTATACACCCAAGTGTCATTATCCTAATTTGACAGATGTGAGGAAAAGGCAGCTCACACAGGTTAAGCGTCTTGCCCAAGGTCATACTGAGTCAGTGACAGATGCCTGCAACTCATTCAAACCCCCTTTCTTTTTTTCCCTTGGGACTTGCACATTTGGGACCTTTCTAGCGTGGGGGGAGCGAAGGAGGGGGAGGGGCAGGGGACTGTTTGAAGAGAATGAAAGAATGAATAGGGGCAGTCAAGCTCTAAGAGGGGGGCCCTGAATTAGCTAACTGATTTTACCACACTTCCTTACAAACAATAGTGCAGTCACAGGGGATTGGTTCCAGGAGACCCCACATATACCAAGATCTAAGGATGCTCAAGTCCCTTAGATAAAATGGCACAGTATGGTCGGTCCTCTCATTCTGCAGGTTTCCTTTCCGCAGATTTAACCAACTGCAGATGGAAATTTTGATCCACGGCTGATTGGATCCAGGTTGCGAAACCAGTGAATACAGAGAACCAACTGTGTATTGATTGAAAAAGATCTGTGTATAAGTGGACTCTTGCATTTCCAACCCCTGTTGCTCAAAGGTCAGCTGTACACTTCCTGAATGCTTACTATGACAGGCACCTGCTAAGCCTGACATCATCATCTCAGCTGATAATCCCAACACCCCCTGGAAGTTTGTTAGAAATTGTGTTAGAAACCCCCTTTCAACTTAACTTTGCTTTGCATGTGCCTCCAAGTACCAACTCAGAATGAACTTTTATACCTCATCTTAATTTTATGAAAACATACTTGACTTCAGGCAGACATCCTCAACCTTTAGTGGCCATCTGTTAGCTCTCACATGAAAAGACACTTATTCTGAATTTGCAATTGCCTTTCCTGTCCACCAAGCCTCTGTCATCTACAGAATTACTCAATGCCTTATTTATCATTATGGTATCTCACTCAAGATTTTAGAATCAAAAGTACAGCACTGGCTTGATGCTAATGGGATATACTGGTCTCACCAAGTACCCCATTATCCAGAAAGATGATCTCCTAAAATGCTAAATCATCTACTGAAGATTCAGTTCCAGTGCTGCCTGGGAGACAGCACTTCATGAGGTTAATGTCCCACAGGATGCCTGTAACCAGTGAATAATATGTGACATTGTTTCTCTGATAGTAAGAACACATGGACCTAGGAACCAAGGGATGAAAGTAGAATTAGCTGTAAATCTTCTCCCCCTCATCACACCTAATGACCAACTTGCATTTCTTCTCCCATGGCTGCAACTCGAGTTCTGCTGGTCTAATAGTCTTAGTACTCAAGAGAAGAATGATTTCACCAAGGGACTCAAAATGCCTTCACTGATTTGGAAACTTAAACAGCAATCTAGCAATTTTGAGTTTCTCATGACACTGACCAGACAGACAAAAAGTGAGGTTACAGAACTGGTTGGGGCACTGAATCTGAATTATCAAGCGTAAACAGGATTGCTGCTACAGAGTGAGGAAAAGGAGGTGGGCATCTGGCACCTGGACTGTCTCCTGGTTTTGCCATGTCTAGTGGTAAAAAATAATGAGAGTCCGTAACAACTCCATACAGTTAGAACCATCAAGAACACAGATATCCCAGGAACGAAAGCCTAGGTGTTATAGCCAGATAAAAACCTACCTCATTCGGTTGGTTGAGGGTGAACATGAAATGGGTATTGGAGAAGGGAGTTAAAATGCCAACTACGGTTCAGGACCAATAGGAAAAGCTAAGTATCCCGTCATATTTCTTCCTTGGTCTGACATGTACATATTTATGTTTTTAACTAATTTCTCCCTTTCCTTTCCTCCTAACATTTTATAAAAAGTAAGCTGGTGGCTCACTGGTTACAGAGTACCATAATGGAACAGAACGGACATAAGGGAGTAAATGTGGCCCAAATATCCTAGACTTGGAAACAGTAACTTAAGACGTTATATCTTTCCCCCTTTGGGGGGAAGACAGAGCATATTTTTCACTTCTATGAGAGAGGGCTGCAATATGTTAGTAGGAAGCATTTTCTTGTTGCACGGTTTGCAAGATTAAGTCTGGAAGGAAATCATATACAGAGGCTGAGCAGCCATACTGGTCTAGAATCTTTTGAACCTTTCCTCTGTTTGAGGAATTTCCCACCTTATGAGTGATACCTCACTGGGGCAGGAACCAGAAATTCACTTTCTCAGCTTCCCTGCAACAAGAACACAGACATGTCAACTTGGCCCTTGGCCTGTGGGACTTCAATTCTTGAGAATGACATGAAGGAGGTGCCTTGGAACCAGATTACCTAAGGATTTAACCTTTAAATTCCAGCTCTGCCTCATACAAGCTGTGAAATCTTGGGCAACCTCTCAGAAACTTGATCTCCCCATCTATAACTCTACCAAAGCCTTTGCATTGTCATGAATGCTAACTGGATTAATGCATTTAAAGAATTTAGAGCTTTGAAACGCAAATACAGTAGCCACTAGCCACATGTGGTTATTCAAACCTAAATTAATTAAAATTAAATAAAATTTAAAATTCAGCTCCTCACACTGTCACATTCCAAGGGCTCAAAAGCCACACGTAGCTAGTGGCTACCTTTTTACAGTGCAGATATAGAACATTTCCATTACTGCAGAAAGTTCTACTGACAAGTGTTGACTTACAGAATACTTCCTGGCACTAAGTAAGCACTCAAATGATAACTGCTCCTATTATTAATAACTAGTATTGCTATCATTATTATTATTTTACATTACATCCCCAGAACTTATTTATCTTACACCTGAGAGTCTGAGCACTTCTGAGCGCTTTCACCCAATCCCCCTCCTTCGTCCCCTCCCCTCGCCTCTGGCAACCACACTATCATTATTATCACAATAGCAAGTTTAAGATACAGCTGAATTTAAAATCTAATGGATAAGCAATTAAATGTGGTCTTCTAATAAGAACTAGCAGAGTATCAGTAGCAACAACTGCTCTCAATTTATAGTTCATTATGGGCAAGGTACTGAGCTAAGCACTTCACAGGGACATTTTATTTAATCTTCCCCAAACAAACAAACAAACAAACAAACAAACCAACAACCTGCGTGGTAAGAACATCCCTATGTTACAGATTAGGAAACTGAGGAAAGGAGTGGTGTAACTACACGCACTGAAAATGCTCATCAGTCTGGGATCTGGGACTCACTGGAGTGGCAGGTCTGCAACACCACTAAGTCCATGATAGCTTCTTCTTAGACTTCACTACAGAGTTACTGAGTGCCCACTAGGGGTCATGCACTGCGCTAGATGCTGGGCATACAGTGGTAAGCAGAGACCAAGGCTCTGCCCTCACAGACTTTTAGTTCTAGTTGAGAAGAACAGTCAGAAAAGATATAATTAGCTGGATGGTAATAAGTGCTATCGAGAACAGTTAAACAGGGCTGGGTAGGTGAGCTCCTGTATGATGGATGGTTAGGGAAGGCTTCACTGAAAAGATGATATTTGCACAGAGACCTGAAGAAAATTAAAAAGGGCAGGGTGGAGTGGTAGGAGATGAGGTCAGAAGTGAAGATGGAGTAAGGGGGGCCAGACCAGGGAGGCCAAGGTGGGGCCTTTGGCCTCTAGGCGAAGAGAGATGGGAAGGTTTCGAGCAGAGGAGTGAGAAGACCTGGTTTTCTTTTTTAGAGGATCACTGGCTATTGTGATGAGAACAGATTTTAGGGGAGGAAGGGCAGAAGCAGGAGACCAGTTAGAAGCAGACCAGTTAGTAGGCTACTGCAGTCATCTAGGCAAAAGGAGACAATGGCCCACATTAGGGTAGCAAGAGGTAGCAAGTAGCAAGAGGTGGTCAGATTCTAACTATATTTTGAAGGTACAAACAATAGGCTTTATTGATGAACCGGATATGGGCTGTGATACATTAAGGAACTTAGGACAACTTTGGGTTTGGCCTCTCTAGATGAAATGGTACAGTTGCCATTTCCTGAGATGGGGAAGTCTGGAGGAACAGCTGGTTTTGGAAGGTTAAAAGTGAAATGCCTATGGGAATGAAATGAAGTGGGAATGAAAAGAAGACAGCTGTATATCTGAGACATGGTTTTGGAGAGAAGATAGGGTTATAGTTACAAACGCTAAGAAAAACGACTAAGTGTATGGTGTTATGAGAGCACAAGATACATTTGGCGGACAGAGACCGGGTGATGTCAGGGAGGGCTGTTGAAAAAGAGCTAGACTAAGTTTCTGAAGGGCAGGAAGGAGTTAGCTCTTTGAAAGTGAGAGAAGAGCACTGCCAGCAGAAAGAATAATGTGTACTAAGCCCAGAAGCAAGAGAACATGCCAAGAACCAGCGTAAAAGAACGGTAAAAAATGAGGCTACCAAGTTAAGCAGGGTTACAGACCAGGTGAAGACATTTGAATTTAATCCTGAAAGTAATAAGGAATAAGTGAAGAGGGCACAGTTGTGAAAAAGGCAGGCAAAATAATCAAATTTCCAATTTAGAAACAGTTTTGGGGCTACTAGCTAGAAAACATACTAGAAGAAAGCAAAACTTTATGCAGCAAACTATTCATGGGAGACTGGAGATTGTGAAAATGGGGATGAGGTAGGCAAACTCATTTGGGAATCAGTAAAATTTGGTGATGAAATGCGAGCTATGAGGAGCTAGGAGAAGTGAGGATAATAACCAGGTTTCTGATGTGGGCAACTGGCGGGGAGGATGTTGCCATCTCCTAAGTTACAGAATCTCGGAAGAAAATCAAGGGGAAAACTCTCTGAGCCATGCTGAATTTAAGGAGCACACTGAGGCGAGAGATCAAACAGATGATTGGATTCATGTGTGCGATTCTCAGACGCAGGCTCTGGAATGGAAACAAGGATTTGGGACTCGGCAGCACAAAGACAGTAATTCAAGTTAAAAGCTCAAGAAGAGAGAGCAAAGAAGACAGAAGAGTCAAAGAAGAGGTAGGAATACCAAGATTTTATGGCTGGAGAGGTGAAGTAGGGTCCACCGGCAGACTCTGGAGAAGTGGCCGGAAGCAAGAAGAAGAGTCAGACACGTGTTGTCATGAAAGTTAAGGGAACATAACGATTGAAAAAGGAGGGAGTCCTCCACAGTAGCGAAGTCAAATAAGAGAATGACTGAACAATGTCCTCTGGATTTTTCACCAGGTGTGTAACCTAGGGCCATTCCCTCAACTCTTTCAGCCTCAGCTTCCTCATCTACACAAGAATGTTATGGTACCCGCCATACCCAGTTGTTGTGAGGATACATGGTGATGCACACAAGGTACCTAGAACAGTGTTAAACACACTAGGCACTTAAAAGAAAAAAAAAAAAAGCTCTATTCTCAGTGCCCCACGTCTGATGTGATGTCAGACAGGCAGGTCGAGGTAACAAGGAGAAAGGGGGTTGAAAGCATGAAGCCACATGGAACCAATGGCCTCGGAGTGCACTCTGCATTTTGAAAAACAGGAACGGGGAGAAAAGAACTACAGTCTTTTTCCTTTTCTTCCTCTCCTCTCCCAATGTTTCCTTTCTCTGCACTAAATGCAGTTTATAATGCAGAAATTCCTGAGAGCCTGTCAAAGGGACCTTTTAAGCATACCTTAGTATTTACACAAAGAACTGTGTTCCGTGTAGATATTTACCACAATCATCATGAGTTTGTGACACAGAATGTTGTATTCTTAAGAAGGGTAGCTTAAACTCAGGAGCAGTCCCCATATAAATAAATGAATAAATGCTCTGTAGAAACTAAATCTATCGATTAGTGATTTCAAAATTTCTTCCAACAGTTTTTGACACGATAAGCCAGGTAATGTTTATCAAATGAAATATTCTAAGTACATGATTAAGGAGACCTTTGGACAACCAAACTCACTTTCAGGTTAGTTTCGACACTGACAAAATGATAGTCAAGAAGTTTCCCAGATGGCGTATACTTTCCTGTCAAGGATTAAGGTTCTACCCTGTCTTGCTCTCACCTCCTCAAGGACATGGAACTGGGAAAACTGTCCCAATGTTTGCTTCTCTAATGGAAAAAACATGTGCTTTACAAAAATGAATTTCACTGATTTTTTTTTCATATCTAAACTACTCCCATCCCTTCTAGCATAATTCCTTTGAAAACCTCTTTGCTTTAGGACTGACTTAGCAATTCTCTCAGTGCAGCTCTCAATGCACAAAGCCTGTATTATACAGTCCCTCCCCTACCTGCTTATTTTCTGTTACATCCATCAAAATCAAGGCTCCTAAGGAAAGCCCTAACTACTAGGGATCTTGATTTCCTTATACTCATTTAGATAAGGTTTTCCATTCAGCTCAGCAGTGGTTGGTGACACGGAAGCTTATTTTGCTTTAGAATCTGAACAATGAAAGAAGTATCTCTTGCTCCAGTCTGTGTGTGTGTGAGTGTGTGTGGAGGGGAGATGATAGGGGAAGGGCTATACACACTTGGTGCTCTCTCTCCTGAAGAAAGCGACAGACCTGGGAGGAGAACGGGGCAGCAGTGCTCAGTTTCGTGTAGCATTGGAGACCAGAAGACCAGCCTTTGGCACCTGGGCCATTGAGAAGCACCCCAGCCATTACATGCTTGCCGATGTAAGGACAGGAAGAACTTCTCTCTCACGTTCCATATCTTTCCTGGGTCCTCCAGTAACTCCCTCCATGAACTAGAGGATCTGAATAATCAAAGGAACAAATTCACCATTTCTGTTGTAACCAAAGAGAAATGCTAATTGTTTTCTTCCCTCTGTTCTTGCCAAGTTTGCATCAGAAAACCCATTTAATGTGACTATAGGGCCTGAAAAAGAAATAAGCAAAATATCTATTTTTGTTTATATCTATTTGCTTACATCTATTTTGCTTATAACTATCTATATCTAAATGTAAAAATATCTATTTTTACATTTTTAAAAAAATCCATAAGTTATGTTCTAACATGCTGATAAACAGTAAGTTTGATTTCAAATCCCTCGTCTTTATATCATACCACACATCCATAGCGCAGAGTGAGGGCAATCCAAGGATACAAGGCCCGATTCTTCTCTCGGTTATCACAGCTCACTCAGCACAGTAAAGACTGTGGAATTACTAATAATCCAGCGGTTTATTAATGCTCCTTATCCTTTATCTACTCCATTAATTCCCATCTAGCCACCTATCAAATTCTCTGATGTTGCCTTCTCTATAATTCATATGGCTTCCTTTCATTTGAAATTATTTCCCACTACTAAGGCTATCAAACTGACTTTCACCTTCCATTTTGTCACCTATGAGAAAAATTTCCTGAGTAAATGAAAATGAATTCTCTCCATCTTATCTAATCAAAAGCCATTGTACCACAAGCAAAAAACAAGAACCAGGTGCTTCATAGTACATAGAGCACTTTTGAGAATAATTTATATAGCTTGATTCTCACTGCCCAGAGAGAGTAAATAATTTCCTTGAACCGAACACCGAATAGATAACAAAGCTAAAACTACAAGGTGGCCACCAAGTCTGAAAGCATAGACGATACGATTTCATAATGGGCTATAATATTATATCATTAAGCCATTTACTGCATATTCACCTATGTTTCCAGACTTGGTGGCCACCCTGTAAAACCCAGATCTTCTAGCCATAACCTGTCTTCCTTGATTCCCTGCACGTTTACTCTGAAGCACTAAAGAAGGCAGCAGTCAAAGGAAAATATCATCTTTAAATTGGATGATATTTAAAAATTTATAAACCAGGTTTCACAGTCTGTTCTCCAACTTAACTTCACAAACACATTGTGCACGGAGATTAAAAGAAGCAATTAATATTCTCTCAGTGCCTACTATATAAAACCTCACTTCCTGGGAGGGCACGCGCGGTTAAGAACTTTACCTACATTACCACACTTAATCCTTGCAATAGTCCCGTGAGGTATCATTATCCTCTTTTTACAAATAAGGAAACTGAAGATTCTAAGAGGACAGGTCACTAGCCCAATGTCACACAGTGAGGCAGTGGAGGAGCAAGGATGAAGCTACGTCATCTGATTCCAACTGCAGTATTATTTCCACTACCCCAGCGAAACATCCTTTACATGTTCCATAAAATGCCACTTACTGACCATTTCACTGCCTTCTTCCACAGAGAGACTTCTTCCTCACTGCTTCTAAAAACTAATCATGAGGAAATCTATAGTTTAAGCTGGAAAGAAGAAAAAAGTTCCTCAACATTGCCTGGCACATAGCAAGCACTAGAGAAATGTTAGCTAGGCTTACTATTATTATGGAAAGACTGACTATTCCATCTTTTAAAATAACAGTTCCATGTAACAATATTCTTTTCCTCAAGCAGTTCTTTAATACTAACAGAACCCCTTCCTATGCATGTCAAATCAGTGTGAAGAGTCATTTTCATTCAGACTAAAATTTTACCTTTGGGAAATTTACAGTTAGATATGTATAAGATCATAAGCATATTTTATAACCAAGACTACACAAAAACACTCTCCCAACTAAAACTACAATTCAAAGTGAATTCAACGAACTACATCTTTTTATATATATATATTTTTTTTTTTAAGATTTTTTTTTTTGATGTCGACCATTTTAAAAATCTTTATTGAATTTGTTGCAATATTGCTTCTGTTTTATGTTTTGGTTTTTTGGCCCTGAGTCATGTGGGATCTTAGCTCCCCGACCAGGGATCGAACCTGCACCCGCTGCATTGGAAGGCGAAGTTTTAACCGCTGGATTGCCAGGGAAGTCCCACTACATCTGTCTTGAGGCATGGAGATGTCATGAAAAGAGCCTTGAATGACATATCAAAAAACCAAGATTCAATCTCACCTCTTAAGACTAAGCATGTGACCTGCCATGACCCTTAACCTTCCTGAGGCTCAGAGTCCATCATCCACCTTACCTAACTTGGAAGGTTACTGTGATCATTAAGGAGGTCAGGGATCCCAGAGGGCTCCTCATCCCTTACCTAGGGCCAAGAAAGTTGGTTTCAGATTCTTTTAGTCAAAGGGCCAGGGGACTGAAGTAGAAACTGATATTTCCAAATCTGGTTTAAGTAAACCATCAACAGCCTGTAGGCAAATATCAAATAACTGGGGAAGCCAGAGGAGAAGTGAATTCACTATCATCCAATAGGCTAGGTCCTCCAGAACATCTGAAACACCAAACTGAAACCAATACCACAAACGGGCTTTGTTACAGTTTATAGAAATTGGATCACAATGAACTATTTATGATTATATCATTTTTTTAAAAATTGGCTAGCCTGGAAACTTAAGACACTGAATGTTATTTCTATGGGAAACTGTTATTTCATGATTCAATTCAGAAATCCAAACACTGGGAATGTATCTTATCTCTTACCAGTTCCAAGAGCTAACAGAGACTCCCTTATGATCCTCTTTGGCATATTCAGGCAGTCTCTTTCACTCTTTGGGCCTGTGGCCATTCAGATATGAGATGTCAGATGGGGACAGTCAGGACATAATAACTATATACCACCTTTCACTTTTTTTGGGGGGGGCGGGCAGTATCACAACACATTCCTATTTATAATCTCATTTTATCTACAATTGCCCAGTGAGGTATGTAGGGCAAATACCATTATTCCTCATTTTAGAAATGAGGAAGCTGAAGCACAAAAGTTTCCGTGACTTGTCCAAGGTCATAGCCTGGCAGAACAAGGATTAGAAGTCAGATCTTTATTTCCCAGCCCAACGCTCTTATCAACGAAACATCAACTGCTGAGAAAGGGGGAGAAGGAAGTGAAGGTGATTGTGATTTATTGAGACTTTTTGACTAATTTCGCCTGGCTTTGTGAATTTTCATTGATTTCCTTCTTCATTGTTGCCTGATGAGTTAGTCACTAAAACCATAAGATCAGAAAGTATAAATTGTTTTATATTATTTCCTCGTTGTTACAGATAGATGTTCAAGTTTAAGTGTTTCATAATAAAGTGACTCAGAGACTAAGCAAGCCCAATCTACATTAGTCACTTGTTGAAGTGTTACATGAGATTTCTGCAAAACTCTTGGGGCTGGGGGCAGGGGTGGGGGGCAGAAATAAGCATTTACCAAAAAGATGACTAAATTAAGGACAAAAGGTGAGTGTAAAACTTACACATTTTTTCCTTCCAGTTTAAGCTGCGGCATGAGAAAATAAACATGAGGAAACAAAACACAAGTCACCTATTACCATTTATTCTGAATTTAGGAGGTTTAGAAGAGTTCACCAGTTTAAATCAGCATGTGGTGGACATTTTCGAGACAAGAGAAAGAAGTTAAAAGTTAACAGGACAGAACACTGAGCCTTTGCCTTTATATAGCACTTCTACCTCTCAAGTGCTTTCACATAGGTTATCTCATTTCTTAATCAAGAACTTGCTCTGTCATAGGTAGGTGCAGATATTACTAGGTTCATTTTGCAAACGTGCTTAAGGTCAACACAGCTTTTCAGTAAATAGGTGTAGAAAAAAACACAATAATTAAACTGAAGAGTAACACCCAACAATTTACTGTTGTAATGGGATCGTAACACACTTTACCTTACAAAGCCAAAACATTTTCATTCCACATTCTGGCAGAGCAATACCATTACTATTATAGAAAATGTGGCATGACATATTCTAATTTCACCTATATTATTTATAGGTACTTTAAGTAATATGTTAAGTATTTCTTCTAAGAAAAAATTGAGCATATGATATTTTTGCTTAGGCTTTTAAAAACACTATGTAACTACACCTCATGAGCCATATTTAATTTCTGATTTTGTAAGAGGGATGCTCTGAATACACCCAGCATTTAGTCCATTTAGAGCTCTGATTTAGCATTTCATGTGGTTTTACTGGCTTCTGTGTCATGGTAGGGGCTAAAATAAACCTCAGGGTGACAGAGAATAACCTGATGGGTGGAGAGAGTTTGCTCTTCACTACCAGTAACATTCCAAGAATCACAAATAGATGAAGACAATTGGAAGGCATTGAAGCATGTGAGACCCCTGCATGTCAGCCAAGGGGAAAGTAAAAAGCAAGCAAGTCAGGACGTCTGGAAATCAGTCACGTGATGCAATCGTATTAAACTATTCCTGGTTACTGTTTTCAATTTTAAGTAACAATGACTTGGTCTTTCTAAATATCATTTTCTTTTTTAAAAAATTAATTAATTAATTAATTTTGTGGGGGCTGTGCTGGGTCTTCGCTGCTGTGCGCGGGCTTTCTCTAGTTGTGGCGAGCGGGGGCTATTCTTTGTTGTGGTGCACGGGCTTCTCACTGTGGTGGCTTCTCTCATTGTGGAGCACGGGCTCTAGGCAGGCGGGCTTCAGTAGTTGCAGCATGCGGGCTCAGTAGTTGCTGCACGTGGGCTCGGTAGTTGCGGCACCCGGACTCAGGAGCTGTGGCACGTGGGCTTCGTTGCTCCACGGCACGTGGGATCTTCCCGGACCAGGGATCGAACCCTTGTCCCCTGCATTGCCAGGTCGATTCTTAACCACTGGACTACCAGGGAAGTCCAAAGTATCATTTTCTACTAGAAGATAATTGAATGATTATTTTAAGATGAAATAAAGGAGAGAAGAAATAATTAAATTGATTTGGTGAGGACAGCACGTAAGGATTTTCACTATTTTAAAGAATCCCATATGATGTGACACAAATTTCCCTTTAAAAAAAAAAAAGAGGATGGGACTTCCCTGGTGGCGCAGTGGTTAAGAATCTGTCTGCCAATGCAGAGGACACGGGTTTGATCCCTGGTCCAGGAAAATCCCACAGGCCACGGAGCAACTAAGCCCCTGAGCCACAACTACTGAGACTGCGCTCTAGAGCCCGCAAGCCACAACTACTGAAGCCCACAAGCCTAGAGCCCGTGCTCCGCAACAAGAGAAGCCACCGCAATGAGAAGCCTGTGCCCCGCAAGGAAGAGTAACCCCCGCTCGCCACAGCTAGAGAAAGCCCACGCGCGCAGCAGTGAAGACCCAAGGCAGTCAAAAATAAATAAATAAATAAATTAGGGGGGAAAAAAAAAGCCCAAAAAGAAATGAAATTTCAGAAAGTTCAAGTGGTTAAGTATCAGGCTGGCCATGACACAAAAGAATGAAAGTCACTATTGCCAGAAGCTTGATGCTTTAAGGGAGAAACAGAATAAAAAGAAATCCTCACCATTCTCTCAATGCCAGTTGACTGGGCACTGGCTCCGCTTCAGAATGAAAGAGCTTTCCTTACCAGCACAACTGCAAACTCACACAGGGCTTGAAAAATTAAATCCATTTACAGTCTCTCCATTTACACACTTTCTTTTCTTTCATTCGTCAACGATTCATACAGATTACACACTTGAAACAGAGCTGGCAACTTGCATATGATACATCAGAGGGGTAAATCCAACACGTTTTTCTCTCCCAATATTTGTTCAAATGGGTGCTACTAATAAATATTATTTAAAGACGGAAATGTAAGTGAAGAAATATTTCTCTCTGTGCACTTGGGTATATAATTATGTTATTTATTGAACTATCTTGCTTGCATCTTTAAGTAATTTTTGTTTACTTTAGAAAACATCAAATGTTATTCGTGAATTACCAAAGTTTTCACTTAGTTGTCTGGTCCGTATCTCTAGTGTGGCTCCCACTCCATGGCCATTAAGTAGCATATGTTAAAGGGAGCAATCACTTTCCCATTGCTACAGAGAGAAGTGGACTTTCTGATCAGGGGACTTCACATCCAACTGGCCAAATGCCATGCATCTCACTGGCCTGCTCCCCCATATTCTGCCCACAACACTATGAGCACCAAGTTCCCCCCAACATCCTCTCTGCCCCCATTACCAGAAGACTCCGTCTAAGGAAAGAAGCCCTTCCTTCAACCTCTCAGGGACATAATCACCTCTGCCCTTTCCCAATGGTTTCCTGCAGCCTACTCTACTCTCTAAATTTTAACTCAAATTTCCTCTTCAGATACTATTTAAATTTGATCAAAGGAAATGACTTCTCCTTTACAGAACTCTCTGGGCAACTTTATAAATGAGTCTTGACAGAACTGTTTTAGGTGCTTTCATGCTATCACTTTTCATCGTTTCCAGAACTCTCTGACCTATATTCTATCACCCCCACTTGAAGAAGAAACTGAGGCTCAGAGTTAGAGGGTAGAAAAGCCAGAATTTAAGCAAAGGCTCTTCTCCCTTACTCTGAATTTCTTAAGCATGTTTTTATTGTCTGTGTCAAACTATTTCACTGTTAGTACTATTTTGTGGCTATTTTATATACACATGTCAAGAGGCTTTTGTACCTTCATTAGACTAAGCATACTATTGGCACTAACTGAACAGCTTAATTATGAGATTAATAAACAGGCAACTGCTTTCAACTCCACACTTTGCAAATGCATTCATTTTACAGCGAATCTTAACATTTGGTGATCCATTCCTTGGTTCAAACTATTTTCCCATCTCTCTTCTGCAGTTAGCCTACACTCTGTCGCTGCCCATGAGCACCACTGCTAGACAGTCGGGAAAGGCCAACATCTCAAGATCTTTAATACTTACCAAGTACGGTGAAAAGTTTAACATGGAAGGAGGCTCAAGTGATTATCTAAAATAAGGGTTTGATGCTACATATGGACTATGCCCAACGTCAGAAATAAGCAGGAGTTTGCTATATTAAAGAACATTCACATCATTTAAATAATTCAAGTGGGACTTCCCTGGCGGTCCAGCGGTTAAGACTCAGCAGGGGGCGTGGGTTCGATCCCCGGTCGGGGAACTAAGATCCCACATGCCGCGTGGCACAGCCAAAAAAAAAAAAAAAAAAAAAAATTCAAGGAGTTACCTGCCAGAATCGCCCGGTACCACTGAGGTCAAGGTGTTCAATAAGCATTGCGTGTTGTGCTGAACCAGGTCTTTCAAAGTCTATGTGCTTTTTTCTGTCCACACTGCTGCTGTGTCCTTTCTACCTAAACTATCCCCTCCTCTCTTCATTTCCTTGAAAACTTTTCCTTCTCTCCACTTTCCTGAACCAATACCCCACATGGGGGGGTCTTGTTTGCTTCAAAGAGAGATAGCCAAGCAACCACTGAATGTTTTTAAAAACGTTTCTTTCCTCTCTTTCACTGTTGGAATAACACATAGTCTTTTCAGAGGCCTGGCCCTTTCCTGATCTTCTGCATAGAAACATCTTGTAGGTCCATTTCAGGTAGGGGGTTTGATATACTCCCCAGTTCCCTGGATGCCACAAAATCTCTACCACAAACTGCTGAATCTACCTTTTAGCCTCTTCTGTAAGGTACAGGGACTGAGACTATAGAAGCATTTTCCAAACTGGGTTCTGTAGAGTACCAGTCCTTCCCCCAAAGAGGTTTTCAGATAAGGTTAGGAAATTACTAAATATCCCTCCTTTGGAGAATCACAATGCATAAAAGCATATTAAAGGCTTTGGAGTCTTTAAGGAAATTCTTTTAATCAAGCACTCTCCAAACTTATTTGACCACAAAATCCTTTTTTCCTATTATACTTACTCACATCCTGATTAATTAGTATCACAGAGCAAACTTCTGAAAATGCTGCATTAAAGGCACATTAAGACCCAGTCCAGTGTAAACATTTTTATAATTATGAATAAAATCCAACACTTAGTACCTACAAAACACGAAGATGGATTTCTATAAACTACCCATGATAAGGAGTCTTACTATGGCACAAGACCAGAATGTTCACCTATTAGTAGCTACTTCACTTGGTAACCTAAGAGATTTATATCTGGATTCTTTCCTATAGAGACAACTCAATTAGTGAAATACTATATCCAGACCTAACTCTCTCTGTTAGCATTAGAAAAAATGCTACCAAACACAACCTTAATTTCGGAATAACTACAGAGGGAGTTCTAAAGGAACGGAATAGAAATTAATTACCAGTAATCACACATTCCAGGGCCAAGAGGCTGAAGAGTGAATACCTACGTCAACTTTTATTCCCCCTGGTTAATTTCCACATCTGGGCAATATTCCTACAGATGAAAAGGCTTCTATGTGGAGCATCTGTTAACTTTGACAGGAAAGGTGTTAAGAGACCACACACCATCATGGAGGGCGGGCAGTGGAGAAGAGGGGGATTCCGCAGTACTTTCCCACTTGGCTCCAAGAGATTCTCACTAATTCCACTGTCCTCTCTCACCTTCTTGCTATTCTGCTGACAACAGTCATTTCTCTCATGCTCAGGAATCTTCTGTCCTCAACTGTCATAATCCCAAACAAATTTACCCTCCTTCCTCTTTTGTCAATGATTCACAACGTGAGGTGCATTCTTAGATGCAGTCAGAAGATGGTGATAGCCAATAAATCACATCCTCTGCCCTGGAACTTTCTTCCAAAACTATAAATTTTTAGCTTTCTAAGTGAGAAATGCTCCCCAAGTCTGGTATAACTAAAATAGTAACTCCCAACTTACAAGATAGTTCATAAGATTTCATGTTAAAGCAGAAGATGTTAAGGTAACTTTAAAATAAGATTTACAAAAGGCAAAGCTTACCAGTTGATGAAGGGTGAAGGGTGAAGAGGCATAGGGAGGTGATATTAAAAACATTCTAAACTAGTTGCATAATGTCAAGGCTGAGGTAAGTTATACCTTTGACCCACCTTGTTCTTTTATTATATCTAAGATTGTGTTGGTTTCAACAACTTACGTGAGGTATATTTCCACTCTTCTAACTCTCAACATACTAGTTTTAAAATGCAGATTAAATGTTCAGGTTAGCTTAGCAAGTAAAAGTCACAGTACACAGGACATATCCATGAAGAGATTTATAAGAAACAACACAAGTAAACCGATCCAGCAACGAACTGCCCCTGTTAGGTTAAGAAGAAAAATATCCTCCCTCCCTACGCTTTTGGTAGGAACTGTTATAAAAAACTGATTTAAAAAACCACAACAGGGACTTCCCTGGTGGCACAGTGGTTAAGAATCTGCCTGCCAAGGCAGGGGACACGGGTTCGAGCCCTGGTCCGGGAAGATCCCACATGCCACGGAGCAACTAAGCCCACGTGCCACCACTACTGAGCCTGTGCTCTAGAGCCCGTGAGCCACAACTACTAAGCCTGCGTGCCACAACTACTGAAGCCCACGCGCCTAGAGCCTGTGCTCTGCAACAAGAGAAGCCACCACAATGAGAAGCCCACGCACGGCAATGAAGAGGAGCCCCAGCTCGCCGCAACTGGAGAAAGCCCATGCAGCAACAAAGACCCAACGCAGCCAAAAATAAAAATAAATAAATAAATTTATTTTTAAAAAAACACACACACACAACAAATATGTGGCAGCAATCTGATTTAAATGCTTTCAAATCTTAGATAATCTGTAAGATGCATGTAGCCCAAAAAAGAGTAGTAGAGGAAGGTGAAGAAAATACAACACTCTGGATTTTCCATAAAGTAACATGCTAAAGTAGCACCTACTAAAAGGACCATATACAGGTAAAAATCTGACAATTCTTTTAAGATTTGAAGTTTGTTGCAGTAAAATTGCCCAATTAAGTATCATGATAAAGAAAATGCAAAGTATAATGTGAATCCTAAGCTTTAGTTATTTTTGCTAAACTCTAGGACTAGACTGCTCATCAAAAAGCACAGAAGGGCTTCCCTGGTGGCGCAGTGGTTGAGAGTCCGCCTGCCGATCCAGGGGACACGGGTTCGCGCCCCGGTCCGGGAAGATCCCACGTGCCGCGGAGCGGCTGGGCCCGTGAGCCACGGCCGCTGAGCCTGCGCGTCCGGAGCCTGTGCTCCGCAACGGGAGAGGCCACAACAGTGAGAGGCCCGCGTACCGCAAAAAAAAAAAAAAAAAAGCACAGAAAATATATATTTTACCACTGACTGCTAATAACATCTGCAACTAATCTGAACCTGTTAGGCCATTTGTCATTTAGCTTCAGGGGGCCCATCCATTCTCACTATGAGAATTAACACTATAAAAATGTTGCGAAGACCACCCCAACGATAGTGGTGGACCCTTTATCATCTCTTATTTGAAAAAACACATACCTGAGAATAGATTTGAGGATTCCTTGAATTAAGCTGGTGCCCACCCTCTGGAACCTGAAGCCCACGATGGGCTCCACGTTTAGTTTAAAACCATCACATAAATCCAGAACCAGAAGTACACAGTACACAGTATTACCACTGTTTATTCAATACATGATAAACAGTCTCACTTCAAGAGGGATATAACCCATTTGACCGGTGAAATGGCTTGAGAAGCAGAATACTGGTAACGAAATGATTCTTAAATCAACTACTGCCATAACTTGCTCTACTAAGCACAGTTCCTGGCACATGGTAGCTGCTCACATCTGTGGATGAATGAATCCTCGACCAACCTTAGGGAGGTTACTCAACTACTCTATAGACTTTAAACTTTCTATGTATAAAAGTCGGCTTTCTCTGGCTTAATTTTCTCAAATTAAGCCTTTGGATTGATCAAGGCACTCTGACTCTGACACTGAGGAAAAAAAAAAAAGATGCTTCCATTTCATGCAAAAGTCACACAGACAGGGAAGTTATATATCACGAGCCCCCTGCTGAGGCTCATTTGACTTTCACCTTAGGTTCAACGTCACTTCATCAGGAAGGAGTCCCCTAACCACCAACCTACTCCCCCCCACCCCGGGCAGATATGCCCCCTGAGTTATTAACTCCTTGAAAACTTAATTTTCCCTTTGTAGTACACAGCAAAACAATCATTAAATAACATCTGTATTGTTCTTGGTTAAATGTTTGTCTCCCTCTCTAGGCTTCAGACATTCTGAAGGTGAGATCATATGGGCTTTGCTGATTGACCTCCTCTTTCTTGCACCCAGAAGTACCTGGCACACGGATGTTTAGAAAATATTTGTTCAGTGAATGTTTGAGAACAAAAAGCCAGCCAATGGTGCCCCTTCAAGATACTCAAATAATAAAAGCTTAGAAATCAAGGAAGGGAACGTTAGGTCATCAAAAGCTAATGTTCAGAACATCACTCTGTTCTCAACATGAAACTGAGAGAAGTTTTTCCTCAGCAGTAACAGCAGTAAAAGAAGTAAGTGTATCATAGTATATCTATGTGCCATTTTATACCTTTCAAAACACTTTCATCACGTGTGGTCTCATGACTGAGAAAGTCTCCAAAGAGTTCATACAGAAATTCTGTTTACGGCTCTACATGCTTTAAAGAGTTGTGACAGGTGTATAACCCATTTATCCTGAAAGTTTTTACAAATAACTTATAGACTGTCTGGGAATTTTTTTTTTCCCCTTAGGTGCTCACTGCATGATATGCCCTCTACAAAACAGCTGGGACAAAGTCCCATTTTTTTTTTTTTTTAAGTTTCAGGGCACTGAAATAAATACTGATTCCAAATAAAGTCTTCAGCTCTATTCTTCAGCTCAAGCAGCTCTATCTTCTTAAAGGACAAAGAAAGGCAATCTGAGAGCTACTGTTGGACGCCAAAGGGACTTCCCAGGGATTGTTGGTAAACTGAACCACATCTAAGGTTCCAAAGTAAACTTCTAAAACCTTTTCAGCGGTGTATAACCTTCAGAATTCTGTGAAGGTGAGAGCAGGAGCGAGATCTTTATTTAAATGATAAACTTTAATGCTCTTTGATGATGAAAAATTTTTTTTTAACTTTCTATGACTATATGAAAATTCATAAACAGAAAGACCATGGGGTGGATGAGAATCTTGGCAAATGATATAGGAATAGAAGTACTGCAGCTCTTAAAAGTCTATGACAGGGCTTCCCTGGTGGCGCAGTGGTTGAGAGTCCGCCTGCCGATGCAGGGGACATGGGTTCG
>NC_041228.1:14116231-14138505 GCF_002837175.3 Physeter macrocephalus
GGCTGGGCCCGTGAGCCATGGCCGCTGAGCCTGCGCGTCCGGAGCCTGTGCTCCGCAACGGGAGGAAAAAAATAAGTCTATGACAGAGCAGAAGTGAAATAAGACTCAACAGGGGTTCCTACTTTCTGTATTCTTTCCTAATAATCTGACTTAAAACAACTTCTTTGTTTTAGAGATCATAAGCACCTCATACTGTAAACTTTACCAGCTTATATCTAATCCTATATGATTCCTGAATTCCAGAGGAGGACAGGTCAAAGCCAATAAAAGTTTTATTTCAAAGCCCTGAAATAAAGTGAGCAAAGTACTCGTTAAGAAAGATCCAGCTCCACCTTCCTCAGGAGTATGTTTCGAAATCTGGGTTTGTAATAACATAGTATCTTCATCTCCATCAAATTTTATGCATGTCAAAGTGTTTGATACACAGTATCTAATCTGATTCACATAATAATCTTGTGAAATAGGCAGGCCAAGAATCTTATAGATGAACACGAGATTCCAAGAGGTTAAGTTTCTTGACCCAGGATCATAACTTAGAAAATGGAAGCACCAGGGTTGGAAGAATTTCTGATCCCTAGACCATTGCTATTTCTATAGCATAGAACAGCTATACCATTCTGGCCTCTCTGAATCTGCTGTTCATTCTTTATTCCTCATCAAAACAGGCAATAAGATAGCAATGTCCATAAATGTCCATACTATGTAAAGAGTACATAGTCTATAAAGAGGGTAAAATATTCCCCTTAAAATAATGGTCATATCCCCACTATGTCCCTATATGGTTTTAGGTCTTAGAAATCTTATTAAACTATGATTTGCTATTCTTGGTCTCATACCAAGCTTATATAGAGAGCACAACTTTGCATGAGGAAAAAAACGCAATAAACATGTGTTGTCTTATTAAAGACCAGGGACCTTCCCGACAAGCATTAGAATCACTAAATCCAAGTTACTCCATAGTCTAGCGTAAGGTTAGGGCTGAAAAGCTGGATAAAACTCCAACTATATTCTTTCCTGATTAGTAGGGTGGGTGTAATGGGATGAGGCCTCAGGATGAAAGAAATGCTATTAACTACTGAATGTGCGTGAGGGTGAGGGTTGCTTTTTCTTTTTTTTTTTTTAATGAGTGACTCAGTTTTTTGAAGGGGGAAAAGTCCAATTCTTCATGTAAAAATACCTTACGTATCTGTGAATCCTAGGGTTTAATAGAAAAAAAAAATCCACATTAAGTTCTTAAACTTCCAAAATCTGTTTTCTTATCTATAATGTACATTGTGCTGTTATATTTGCAAAACATCAAGGTTAAAGATAGAAAAGCCTATCAAATAACCTCCATAGAATGTAAGGGTCAAGGCAGGATTGATCTATACAATAAGCCTAACTCTGATCTTTGGTAACAAACACACTTTATTCTATAAAGTCAACCTTGTTCTTTTAAGGTAGTGGTTTTCAACCTTGGATACATAACAGAATGGGTTTTTTAAAAATAATGGTGCCCCAATCCTTCTCCAGATCAATGAAATCAGAATCTCTTTAGTGTAGGGTAGGGACTGGCTGTTTCTAGGGGTCAGCTGGAGTTGAAAATCTCTGGTCTGAGTGCTTTGCTATCTAGTTTAAAGAATCTAACATGGTGCTTCCCTGGTGGCGCAGTGGTTGAGAGTCCGCCTGCTGATGCAGGGGACACGGGTTCGTGCCCCGGTCCGGGAAGATCCCACATGCCGCGGAGCGGCTGGGCCCGTGAGCCATGGCCGCTGAGCCTGCGCGTCCGGAGCCTGTGCTCCGCAACGGGAGAGGCCACAACAGTGAGAGGCCCGCGTACTGCAAAAAAAAACCCCACAAAAAACAAAAACAACAAAATAAAGTCAACCTTGTTCTTTTAAGGTAGTGGTTTTCAACCTTGGATACATAACAGAATGGGTTTTTTAAAAATACTGGTGCCCCAATCCTTCTCCAGATCAATGAAATCAGAATCTCTTTAGTGTAGTGTAGGGACTGGCTGTTTCTAGGGGTCAGCTGGAGTTGAAAATCTCTGGTCTGAGTGCTTTGCTATCTAGTTTAAAGAATCTAACATGGTGCTTCCCTGGTGGCGCAGTGGTTGAGAGTCCGCCTGCTGATGCAGGGGACACGGGTTCGTGCCCCGGCGGGAGAGGCCACAACAGTGAGAGGCCCGCGTACTGCAAAAAAAAAACCCCACAAAAAACAAAAACAACAAAAAAAATTTTAAAGAAAGAAAAGAACAAAAAAACTGCATATAACCATGAACATATATACTCATTTAACTATAGCTTAAGTATTAAACCATATTCAAAAATTTATCTCCCATTGAATAGTAGCCAATCTTGTAAAACATTTTATTTTTGGAATTTTCCCATAGATATACGTAAGAAAAAGCAAATAAAGAAACCAGAAGTACAAGACATCCTATTACACAGGTATATGAAATCAGTTCAAAGGGGAGTTTCCACTGCTCAGAGGACAAAGCACTTCTCAGAAACATTACTGCAATCATACTGCTCATTTCTTGCTCAACACAGTACTGCTGAAAAGGATGTTGCTATGTTCCCACCTTAACTGCCTTATGTGTTGTTCCCGTGACATGCCGGAGCCAACAAAGACAAGTTTGGCTTCTGGAAAAACCAAAAGGCCACACTTCTTTATTTATAACCTTGCTCTAAAACCTCTCCCTATTATCTGATTCTATGAATTTTGCAATAGCTGCATATTAGTTAAAGCTGGAGAATGAGTAACTAAACCTAGTCTAAATTGTATGCTTAAGCAAATATAACAATAAAAACAAGTCCTATGCAATTTGAAGCATTTTATAAAAAACTACTCACATTCGAAGGAGGCTTAGACTAAAAAATTCGAGACCAAAAGATGCGAGGAAATCTAAAACAGATGTAATATCCTAATTAAACCTAGGTGGCCTATCTGGGAAAATATTTAAGATTCCTATTCTATGAACTTCCTGATTAAGAAGAGATTCATACCTACTACAGTAAGGATAAGAAATTATTAAAGGTTAGAAAAGAATTTTGATTTGTGTTTCTAAGTCAGTGAGCTGTAACCAAATATAACCAGGTGAGTGGTATAAACTTACATGGTTTATTGTAGATTGAACAGCCTTTAAATAATGGTTTAGTTCCCGATCCATCATTGCAAATTCAACCATTGCCTTATCCATACTGTATTCACTACTCACTTCAGCTGAAAAAGAAAGGAAAGCAATGATCATTTTCCATTTAAAATGCCGTATTTGGAAAAAGCTGTACCAACATAATTTATCAGTCAATGGTCTATCTAAATGATTTTGTAAAGGTATTGCATATTTTAAAACATGCCTTCAATATATGCCTGCTTCATTCAAAATTCGAAGAAGACACCCAGTAGAAAAAGTCTCAAAGGTGGAAATGTAGACTCAGACTCAGGAGTTCCAGGCTGTGCCACCTACCTGGACAATCTTAAATCAACCACTACACTTTTCCCAGCCTCAGTTCCTTCATCCATTAAATCAGCCCACTTATATATCTGCACATGAACCTCGTAGTATTGTTAAAGATCAAATAAGGAAGATTTCCACTTCTAGTAATGGTAGGTTGGGTTATGTGGACCAATCCTCCTACTGAAGACAACTAAAATGACTGGAGGACTTCCCTGGTGGCGCAGTGGTTGAGAATCCGCCTGCCAATGCAGGGGACACGGGTTCGGACCTAGTCGGGGAAGATCCCACGTGCCGCGGAGCAACTAAGCTCGTGCACCACAACTACTGAGCCTGCGCTCTAGAGCCTGTGAGCCACAACTACTGAGCCCACATGCCACAACTACTGAAGCCCACGCGCCTAGAGCCTGTGCTCCGCAACACGAGAAGCCACAACAATGAGAAGCCGGCGCACCGCAGTGAAGAGTAGCCCCCAGCTCACCGCAACTAGAGAAAGCCCGCACGCAGCAACGAAGACCCAACGCAGCCAGAAATAAATGAATAAATAAATTTATAAAAATAAATAAATAAGTAAAATGATTGGATAAATAGGAAAAAGAGTAATCTCCTTAAAAACAAAAGGGTCACAAGATAGTAAGAAACAACCAGGGCAAAATTAGGGAAAACCAAAAAAGAGAAGCTGAACACAGGACATCAAAGTTGCATACCCTCCCCCAGTAAGCTGGGTCCCCATTCGTCAGAATAAAGATGAACCGGAAGTAATCCCACTCTGCTCCTCCAGGCTGCAGGGAGGTTGGCCTTGGCCACTGAGCAGAACATAGGGAAGAGAGAGAGAGAAAACAAACATGTTTCTGAAAAACTGTATCAACAAGCCACAGCCTGGGTTTGCAGCCTGGGTTCCCCTCACCTGAGTGGTGCTGGGAACCTGAGCTCTGATGTTGGTGGGAGCTGGTCTCACAATGACAGTACCCACACGTACTCCCCTCTGGAAAAGACACTTGTATCTGAGGCCTCAAATAACCCTACAAATAATTGTTAAGGATAATGAGTAGATTACAGGGGAAAAAAAACAAAAACAAAACAAAACAAAACAAAAAAGCTTACAAGGAAAAACACAAGAAAACAAGCCAAAAAGAGTAAAAATCAGCAGAAACAGATCCCCAAATGTTTCAGGTATCAGTCAGAGCATGAAACAACTATACTTACTATATTTAAAAATGAAAAGACCCTCGGGGAACAGGAGACTATAGAAAGCGACTAGTAGATTGGAAAAGCAAGATAATATTCTTCAAAGTGTTTTTAAACTTTTTTTTTTTTAAGCTCTAGACACACAATTTAATAATAGATCGGGAAAAGATAGAGAACATAGGATAATAAAAACATTAACATTGGGGGCTTCCCTGGTGGCGCAGTGGTTGCGCGTCCGCCTGCCGATGCAGGGGAACCGGGTTCGCGCCCCGGTCTGGGAGGATCCCACATGCCGCGGAGCGGCTGGGCCCGTGAGCCGTGGCCGCTGGGCCTGCGCGTCCGGAGCCTGTGCTCCGCAACGGGAGAGGCCGCAGCAGAGGGAGGCCCGCATACCACAAAAAAAAACACACAAAACAAACTAAAAAAAAAACAAAAAAAAACATTAACAGTAAAAAAGCTGAAAGAAATGAAAATAAAACTGGAGTCCTTAAATTATATTTGGGGAGGCACACACTCAAAGACTCTTCATTCAAAAAACTTAGCTCAGGCAAAAGGCAGTATTTCCTGTCTACCCTGAAGAACAATACAACAGTTCATCTCTAAGTCATGAAATAATAGAAAACCCACTTACATTTGGCTTTAAAAAAATGATTTTCCTGGACTTCTAAATTATGCTTTAGTTTTACAATAGTCAATTATAAGCACACTCCATAAAATATCTTCTGGGTTAACAAGCTTCTGGTAGAATATCTCTTGCCTTGTAACACCCAGACTTCACAGAATATACATATACCTCAATATAAGCTTTTTTTTTTTTGAGGAGTGGGAAGGGGCAGTGTTTATATAAGAAAAATTTGTATTTACATTCCCCAAATTAAATACATTTTTAACAAAGCGGTATATGAGAAAGGTCTCAAGTCATATTGCATATAAAATTGTTAGACCGTTTGAAAATGTCCAAAACATAAATGAAAGAGACATGTTGCTTAGCTGTTGCTGGTACCAACGTGTATCTATTGCCATATATACAACAACTGTTTGTTAAAAATCCTATTAATTGCTTGATGATCAGGAAGAGAATTTTAAACAATTTATATCCTAATAATGATGGGTTGTGACTTACACAGGCATTTTACTGTATATAGTTACATTTCAGTAAATTGGCTAAGGGTTTGGGGTTGGCCTGTAATTTAATTTTTTCCCTTTCAAAATAATGAAAAAAAGAAAATTAAAAAAAAAAGAAGAAAGAAAGAAAAATAGGCCCCTGGTTTCACACAAGCCTTACCTAGTTAAAGGAAATGATGATGTGTGTGTGGTTTTTTTTCCTTTTCTTAGTGGAATCAGTATATTTTATGTGTAATGGATTCTGATACTGGGATCATTGAAAAAGTGGGTCAAGCTGGTAACCTGAGCAAAGACTAAGAGCATAAACTGCTTTTTCAAAAGTGCAATAATTAGTGGCAACTTCAACCTAAATAGAAACTCACTAAAGGATGAATCAGCGGCAAAAGTCTTTGAAGTATGAGAAATAAAAATTTGTCAGGGGCTTAAATCAGTAGGAATCGACATACTGTTGGCAACCTCCCTCTGGAATTAAATGAGTTAATTTTTTAAAGCACTTAGAAATATGCCTTCGACATTAGAGTTTTCAAAGTAAGCAGGATGATGATTCTCATTATCAAGGTCCCATAGACAATAGCAAGGCTTGAACCAGATAACAATTTTAAATACAAGGCCAAGGAGACCTTCCCTGCAAAGGAGAACGTGAGCGATGGCTGCCAGTATTAGATGGCATAAAGCCTAAGGGAAGTACCTGAGGAGGCCAGCTGTGGACATGCAACCTCAGCTAAGGCTCCAGGGCCCAAGAATGTTGGGACAAGCTAAAGAACCTAAGTGATGAATAGTGCAGCCTGAAGCGACAGAGGGAAAACACCAGAAGAGAGCAGGAAGCTACTCCTGAGAAGAACCGAGAACCACACCACACCACACCTGGAAGTGACGCTCAGTCAGATAACTTCAGGCTCAAGTGAATGTTTTCATCTGCTGGGGAAAAGGGCTTGGAGAGACTAGAGACGGAAGACAAGAGACTCCCACAATGGCATCTGGAAGAGAGGTCATGAGAACATCCGTATCAAGTAGTTGTTAACCCCTGTCTCCCTTATTATTACAATAAAGACTCTAAGTATGTTGTTTGTGTTCATATTTCAGAAGTACCAGGCAAAGGAAGGCACAGGGAAACGTGTCCTGTTCCACTAAAGAACTGAGGTGGGGAAAGAGCGTAGTGTTGCATGAAAAAGGCTAAATAAAGCCCTGAAGAACTCAGGAGGAAAAGAGGGATAAACACATAAACAGGGAGTTGGCTGTTGACTAAAAAGTGGCTAGGCCGTTGGGGAGGTGCAGAGAGACTGACCAGCTAGAGGTTCCTTGCTCCTTTATTCCACAGTATATAATCCCGCTACCAAAATTCTCCCACTGTCACAGGGAAAGCCCTTCCTAAAAATCCACACCAACCAAATCCTACACATCCTTCAAGGGCTGAGCTCAGGCCCAACCTGCTTTTAAACTCTGCCAGCCTAGAAGGATCTCACTTAATTTATCTTAACAACTATACTTGATACTTTGTCACTTTGAACCATAAACATCGTGTTTTCTTATATGAATTTGTCTCATTTTCCAAACAGACTTTAATCCGTTTGAGGGCAAGAATGATGGATCCAACAAAGAACTATAGGAACTCTTCCTTCAATATTCTTATATGGCCATCATATAATAAATTTGAAAATTAAACTTTCACCAAACTAAAAATTGTCCTGCCTCTGATATTCAATTGAATTAAAATGTAAAGAAGACATGTAATATAAACTTATTTGCCTATTCTATTATCAGTGTGATTTTTCCACAGGAGCAAGGTTGGCACCAGCGCTGAGTGTGGGCGGGGGGGAGATTACAAAAATGATGTTAAAATTCACAGAATGACAATCTCAGAGAGGCAAATATTACTGTAGCACACCTCTGCAAGCCAAAAAGTAACTGCAATGATAAAATATATATACATAATAATAATAGCTGTACCTAACAATTAGTAAGCACTTTATTCTGAGCCAAGACTACTGGGCGTACTGTGTTTACATTAAACCTCACAGCAGCATTAAGAGAAAGGTAGTTTTAGCTCCACTTTATATATGAGAAAACCGAAGCACCGAGCAGTTGAAGTAACCTGCTCAAGGACACAACGGTAGTGAGTGGCTGAGCTAGGCCTCCAACTCAGACCTTCTAGCTGCAAAGTACGTACACTAACCTCCTGTGCTAAAAGGTGCTTAAACGTGAGAAGGAAGGACAAGCACCTCCAACTCCTCCGTGGCTATCCAGGGAACAAACCCTTGGGCTGGGGGGGACTGGGGGGAAAGTCATGGCCCTGAGCTTCATCTCAGCTCCCGGTGGTCTGTTCCAAGTAGGACACTGCCCAACGCCACTCAAACGCGATCGGGCCCCGTCTGGGAAAAGCTTTCCCAGATTTCTTAGTAGAGGAAACCGATAACAAGAAGAAAATGATCTTCCCCTTTTAGAAGACTGCTAAGTTTTAACACTGGTGAAGAGAGTGATCTTTCCCATCAGCAAGGCTAATTGGAGGGGCTATAAAAGTAACCAAGTCACCCACTGAATGCTAGGAGAATAACTAAGTCAGCTCTAGCAGCCGGTAAGTCAACCTGTGCCAGGCCAAGAGCACCAGCAACAGCAGAGGTGGAAGTAGCAGCCACGCAAGGGCAGCAGCAGAGCGTTGTTTCAGGGGAAGGGAAGAGCCCTGGAAGGCTTCACATGCAGAGGTACTTCTGAGTGGAGCCCAGTGTCAAAACCATTTCTATTATCCGTGTCTCTGACTGACCTCCCCTGGCCAAGCGGGGTCTGGGAGTCTAGGAATATTCTCGCTTCCTCAATGTGCCATTCAATAAGCATTCATTTATTATAATCAACCCTTGCTTGTGTTACTCAAATGAACCTAAGTGATACACCGGAACATTCATTTACAAGCCAGTAAATATGTGGGGAGGTCTCCTGGGGAGAGCTCGGAGACTCGGTGAGACCGGTGTGACACATGTGGCACACCGATTAAGAAACTGCTCCAAGAAGCTAGCTAAATAACTAGCTGAAATATGTCCCCCTAACCCCTGCCCCAGCAAATTAGGGCACAGATAATCTTTGATTTATATTAAAAAATTGTAACTGTTTCTGTAAGGACGCCGGTGCCGTGGCAAATCTGCCTCGTCTCTACCGGTGACCCTGCTCGGCACTACCCCAAACACCACGGACTGCTAATAGCACCCGAAGAACTTACAAAGTGTTATTCAGACCAGGAAGGGCCATAGAATTAAACCCATTCTTTAAAGATGGTTTCTGTTTCATTTTGCTTTTTCCTGTTCATTGGCAAGCCCTAGAAAACTAAAGAGTGATAATCGCTGAAGGAGGACCTCTTTTTGGACTGAAGTGCTCTGATGTTTATCTAACATAAGAAGTATCTGAATGGATGCAGTTGGCCTGCATATGATTCTCCTAAAGTCAAACCAACCCGTAGTTATGCAATCTAGGCAGCCACGCTAATCATTAGACACGTCACCTGTTATTCAATGTCAGAACGCACTAACAGCAGTATTAGAACTATTACTATTCTTTCATTTTGAAGTGTTGAATAGGTATTAAAGGTACATGTTACATAAAGAACATTAAGCAGAAATGGGTGATTTAGTGTTGCAATCAAATTCAACTTAAAATTCATGAGACTTCAATGAGAGGAGGATAATGGCTGAGGCAGGAACACGTACAAAAGCAAAACAATTATATGGAAACTAGCAATCAATGCGGGTTGTCTCCAAAGTGAAAGACTGGGGCAAAATGAGGGAGAAGAGAGAGGTCTGAGAGAGGAGAGGAAGGGAGGGGACTAGCTATTTTTACAGATGTAGGCAGACTCAGTTGAGACAAATTTCAGGTCCCCTGTGGCTAAACAAGGTATCAATAGGTAGTAAGCCTTTAACAATATGGTAATTCTTATGTAGCACGGTTCAGACTCATGAGAGTTTATCCAGGGTGAGTTCCAAGATTGCCTAGTGTCTATTCCCACCTTATTTGCTCCACATAATGCCACTTTCTTGGCCACTGGTTAAAAAATGGGGATAAAGAAGATTCTTTATCTTGGCTTCCCCAAGTCCAGATGGGCATGGTAAAAAAGACCAGTCAAGCTCTCCTTCCATACCAGCAACCAGTTCAGCAAGAATGGAAGGTAACTGATGCCACTAAGAGATGCAGCTTCTTGACCAACTATTCTGTGTAAGGCCCCTCCCAAGCCACAGCTGTCCTAAGGAGCAGCCTAAGCCATGCACTGGAGAGAAATAAATTCTCTTCCCTAAGGCCTAGCCCTAAGGTTTGGGAAGCACAGCTGAAGCAGGTCCGGGAGCACACAGGACCCAGAGCCAAATAAGTTCCCTCAACGTCCTTCAAGTCTTCAGTAGAACTGCCTTCAGTGAAACAAACATGAAGATGAAGACACCTGCCCTCCTCCTTCCCCTAGCATGTCCATCCCAGCTTTGTCTCTAGGCTCCCTCTCTACACTACTGGATGTCTTTTTCCTCTGCTCTGCTGTTGCCTATGATTTCAGTCACAGGGCCCTTTTCCAGAATTCTCCCTAAGCTCCAGAAGAGGACCAGACGCTTCATGCCTTCTTGGTCCATAGGACCTCTTCACCTTAACAACGAGGACACGTGTGCAGGTGTATGTGTTCAGGCGGCACACCCTCAAGACAAATTTCACCTACTTCTCCTTTCCAACTTTCTGTCCCTGATTCAACTGCAGTTTTGCCCATGGTCAAGTTGTTTCCTGAAATTTTGTCCTAACCAAACAAAAACCGCAGAAGCAGGTGTTTTTTATTCTACAAAGTCATGTATAGGCATGTCTGAACAGGAACAATACCAATTATATATAGTTGAATAAATTCAACTCCATGCATTTTATTAGTAATATACCAAACCTTTCAGACAAAGCAGTCATTTAGTGTTCTGCAGGGGTTGTGACTCCAATTCCACATGAATCACACACTCAGAAGGATCTGATAAATTCTCAGTGCCATAAAGTACATGTGTCCGTTTTGGAAAGGAGGAAGGAAGGAGAGGAGGCCAGGAATCGCCTGATTTATGTTTTAAATTTCCTAGAATAGGTGGCACATAGGGAGATTTTTACTTTCTGAAACAGGGAATAAGTATTTCCTAAGCTCTTCAAATTAAATCTTGATTCTTCTATATTTTGTAAGCAAGAAATTTCTTCTTTTTGGATGAACTCAAATAAATGGCAGTATAAACCATATTGCCTCTCCCTCCCTCTGTGGAAGAAAACCCATTCCTCTTTTAAAATATAGCTTCAACTATCTCAAGCAACATATATTACACACACACCTTCCTCTATGAGTGGGTGTGTGTATGTTTTTCCTGGCAGCCTAGTATTAAGCAATCATTATATATTCATCAGAAGTCAAATTTAATGACTTATTCACTGCTTGAGCAATATTTAACAGAAACTTGCTTACTTCTCACTACCCCGTACTTTAGTCACCATTATTCCTCCAAGCAGATATTAGTGTGGTAAAATTAAAACTGAATCCACATTACATAACTGCCTCCCACCAGAAATAATAGTGAAAGGTGTAACAGTTTATGACACAAACTAGGAAGCAACTGGCTCTTTTATAAGCTCAGTGAATATGGGGGAAATCTTTGTGAAATATTGACCTTTATAATCATCTTTACCGCCCTATACAATTTTCTTATCATAGTCATACAGAAGAGGGAAGTTGTATAATACAGTAACTCAAAAAGCCAGCTCTGGAGTCCATTTACATTCAAATCTAGGTTATGTTACTTGCTAGCTGTGTAGTCTTTGGCACGTAACTTTGAGTCTCAGTTTCCTCTTCTGTATAATGGGTGCAATAACAGTATCTAACTCACAACATGACTAAGTGAGAAAATGTAGCTAAAATGATCAGCACAGGGCCTGGCCCACAGTATGCACTGACAAAATGTCATCTGCCATTATAATTATTACAAAATGGATAACTACTCTGCAAATGTAGTTAGTCTAAATGCTGAACGCACTTTGCCCTTAGAACCAAAAAGAATCAAGTGAAGATCATCTCTTTAACTCTCTCAGCTGTTTCTACTAACTAGAGACCAAAGCCTGAAGTTAAACTCACAAGACTGCAACACTCTATGAGCTTTGTCAACAATCCTGCTCTACTACCCACCCACACACTACTGTCCAGAAACTCACTTACCTAGCAAATGTTTACTGAGCACTTACTACAGGCCAGGCAGAGGGGGAAATGCTTAGAAGCAAGAAGGAGCAGCTAAGCCTGCCCACAGAAGGTTTAACAGGTTTAACAAGTGAGGGGGTGAATGTGTCTGGAAGGGTAGCGTGCATCAGATGTTTACCGGCTTGTGCAGAGGCTAAGGAAATGCCCTCGGTCCTCTCCACCTAGGCTGATTTACAGTTTAAATGGTCAAACAAAAACCCTGGGAATGAACAGAGAAGGCATAGATTAAATCTTCACTGAACACTGACTACGTGCCAGGCACTATGAACGCACTACTCATCCTTTGTCGCAACAGTGTGAAGTGGGGATTAGTAAACATCATTTCACGGTAAGGAAACCGATGCTCACTAGGGCTAAATCATTTGTCCCAAGTCACACAGTTAATAAATGGTAGACTTAGGAACTGTCCTCACGTCTGGCCTGAAGCATGGAAGGCATGTGCAGTGAACTACTACATAGAAATAAGTAAAACGCAGTTCATGCAAAAGTCATGGAGTAATGAATAATCGGTTCTCTGGCTAAAGAAATTCTCCTAAACATTACCTTCTTTTAAGAGTGAGAGAAAGTGAAGGAGAGACTGACTGACTGACTTAAATAATTCTACCCCAAAGCAATGGAGACCATCTTTCATTATATAGATAGATATTTCCTTAGAATGTGTATAAACCACCATAGTAAAGGTATAACTCAAAATATTGCTTGAAGTAAATTCTATGAAGAATTAAACTAAGAACTCAATCTCTGGATACAATCTAGTCTCTACCAGTCACCAAAAGCACTACGAATCTCAGGCTATGGGCATCTATCATTGTAAAACATATCCACAGACCTCTTTTGGCTAGCTATTATAAGCCCCTCGAATCTTCAAGGTCAAGCCTGTCTTTTACATGATTTAAATCCTTCTTCTATACCCTTCCTGTCCATTTGTTCCTATCTAATCCCCGGCAGACTGGAAAGAAACAGTGAATTCAAGGCAGCAAGCAGTATTTACAGCAGCATTCCAGCCAACATATTTAATTTCAATGACAGCCATTTCTCTCTGGTTTTCAAATCCTTGACTATGCCCAAGTTTTAGTTACAGTGGGAGGGCTCAAGGCCCAGGAGGCTTAAGAAACAAAGCCTGGCTTTGACTTCTGGTTCAACATCAAAGCTCTGGCATGAATTTGTGGCAGCAAAGACGAAAGGAAGTGAGGCTTAAACCTCATGTGAACATTGAAAACATTTAATGAGAATGTAGGTAAAGCACCCAACAGGATGTCTTAAACATAGTGGACCCTAAATAAAAGAAGGCTATTTTACTGTTAACTATGTGTACTTTGTAATATTCCCCAATACAAACCTATTTCACTTAAGCTAGTATCTATTTAAAAAAATAAATAAAAAACACAGTGGGGCAAGAAAAAGACAACCTGCCCAATGAAAAACTTAGCAAAGAGATATAAGCGTAAATTCTCTGAAAAGCTTATTCAAATGGTCTAGTATCTATTGAATTATGGAGTCATCGAGTCACCTCACTTTTGCAAAGTAATACAGCATATAGTTAAGAAAGTAATTAAGCACATGGTTGAAAAATTCAAACGTAACAATAATGTGGTGTCTCCAATCCCCAAATTCTCTCCCCAGAGACAATCATTGTTATGAAGTGCTTGGGAATGCAATCCCATGGAAATATTTTATGTATAAGGCATCCTCTCTTAAAAAGGTCTATAGAAATTAAGATACTTACAGAAGCAGAGAAATAAGAAATTTAAAATGGCCATACTTGGAGAAAGACAAATCTCACAATGCCTGACATTGAAAATCATATCAGTATTCTCTCGGTGCCCTAGTCGCCAGTAAATGTGCCTGAATGGAAAGAACCATGAGTGGCTGCTTCAGTTTAGTCAAAATATGCTTTGATATTTAGTCAAAATATCCATTCTAAAATAACATAAAGGCAAACAAAAACATCTGGGAAAAGAACACAAACATATTAAATACAAGAAAAGAGTAATGCTAAACAAAGAATACAGTATGAGTGTTAATGGGGGAACTTCCATTCACTCATTGAACAAACACCTACGAAACACAGACCATGTGCCTGGCGCTGTGTTGGGTGCCCTGGAGACAGCAGTGAACAAGATAAACACTGTATCTTCCCTCAAGGAACTCTTACAAATTTCCACTCTACACAAAAATTTCTAAAAAGCCCTGATATAACTGTGTGGCCTTTGTTTGGCTCTTGGTACTATGCGAAAGCTTATTCCTCTGCTGAGCGGTTTTAATTATTAGAGTTGGTCCAAAGAGAGAGCTGATTCAGGGCCTCCCTAGAATAATTCTAGGCAATGACAACAATAAATCTGAATTGCTCTTTCACACACATTCACTCATTTACACCTCATAACCTCCGTGGAGTTATTTTACTTTCTGTTTTACACGGTTGAGGAAACTGAGGCTCAGAAAAGTTAAGTGATGCCACTGAAGTCATGCCTCAATGTCGGTAGAACTTGAACCCCGGTCCTCAACTCCAGAGCTACAGAAGAGCCACCTGCTGGGCCGCACAGAGTCAACTTTTCCAGCTCACAGTCCTTCAAGGATATGAGGGACTACTGAAGGCGGCTATTAAATATCTCCTACTCTGCGAGTCTTTGCTTCCTCAGAATAAATAATGATCATCAAGTTCCTTCAAGCTCCTGCCTTCATTTAAACATGCTTCATGTACCAATGTCCCTTTTTCAAGATGGACTCCGGAATAAAAAAACGATCATTACAGCCACAGGCTAACCAATTAAGACTATGATAATATTATTATTACATGTGAACCACTGTGATCCTGGGTTGACCTTGTCAATTAAAAACAAAACAAAACAAAACAAAAAACTCAACAGGAACTGCTATTAAGCCAGACCTCTCCCCTCCTATATTAGTACCATTGAATTTTTCAATTTAAGATTCAAAACTTAAGATTGTCAAATTTCATGTTTCTGAAAGCTGTTACTCCATTTTATTCAGGAGGCGGAGGTCTTTCTGAATTTCAGAATGTCATCTAAATATCAGGTAGCCTCCCCGATTTTCTGTGATCCATAAATTTGACAACCTTACCTTAGTTTTTTTCCCCAAGAAGTTAAATAAAATAATAGCTAACATTTACTGAGCATTTACTATGTGTCAGACATTATGCTAAGCAACTGACATGCATCATTTCATTCAATCCTTGCAATAACTGTGGATACGACACTGTCATTCCTTTGATGGAAGAAAAAAATGGGCTCAGAGAGGTTAAGTACCTTGAAGCAACATCATACAAATAACAAGCTGCAGAGGGAAGATGCAAATTAGGGTCGATTAAATAACAGAGTCCATCCCCGTAACTGCAGTTATCATCAGTAATCATCATCCTTTTGGCATAACCCATTTCCATGTCATAAGACTTTGCCGAATGCCTTCCTAAGATCTATGCAGAAAGCACCCCTACTGTATCAGGGCAGTCGCTCTGGTCAAAAACAAACAAACAAACAAAACCAAACAACAACAACAAAACAGGGGATGGGGGAGTGGAGAGACACTAGGATGATCAAGAACAAAAACATCAAGTAAGTTCATAAAATGAGATGGCTACTCAAAATAAGGTTAATGAATAGCAACTACCTTAGACCAGCATATCACCGTACTCATTTCAAATAAATTTAAACCAAGAAAAAAATTACAAATGGGGTCAGCCTACTTCAAAATAGAAAGTTAATTAAGGAACACTTTAATTAAACAGAAATTAAGTCCTCAAAAGCTATAAATTTAAGTTCAAGGAGATATGATAAGTTTATTAGATCATGAGACCTATGGTGACAGGGACTGTAATCTCTGTCATTTACCTAACTCTCAAGTGTTGGTCTAAATGAGAAGTATTTTGTTCTGAGAAACAATTCTTTAAGAGTGGAAGGGCCACAATCACAAAAGGAGGGAACAGCTGTATTACACATTCCTATCTGTTGGAGGATAACTGCTATGTTAATTATTTTTGGGAAGTAACATATATCTGATTTCATGAAAACAACGGCAAATCAATCTTAAATCACTGACAGCCCCAGAAAATAAGTCTATCATAATTTACTACAAGCATTATAGTAACTGTCCCATCTAATCAGCATTTTTCCTTATGTTTGTACCTCCGAGTAGTACAAGATCCTGAAAAGATGTCTCAGAGATTTTATAAGGTCATTCTTATTTTTCTCATTACTTATCTCATCATTTCTAAGATGTTTTATTTTCACTTTGCCTGACTTAAATCAGTAGTGACTCCAAATACTGTTTCTGTCTTGCCTTCTTTAAAAGCCTACAGATGTAGAGAACAAGCGTATGGACACCAAGGGGGGAAAGTCGCAGGAGTGGTGGGGCTGGGATGAATTGGGAGATTGGGATTGACATGTAGACACTGATGTGTATAAAATGGAAAACTAATAAGAACCTGCTGTATGAAAAATAAATAAAATTCAAGAGTTCAAAAAAAAGCCTCTTTATCAAAGAAATAATCATCTATAAACACCTAAACTGACTAGAAATGTCTCAGAGAACTCTTTGCTGGATGAAGTAAACTACTTCTGCAATGGGAATTATCTCCCACTAATGTATCGGTTTCTGGATGACAATTACAATGAACTGCAAAGTAAGAAATAAAGAACTATTAATATTAAATGAGTAACTAAGTGGCTCTGGAACACTGCAGTAGTATTTATAAAATGGGAGGGTCCAATCAATCACATCCCACATACAGGCACTCAGTCTCTGCATCCAAACACAAATAAACCATATACAAGACCTAATCCCTGAAGTCATCTTGACTCCTCTCTTTAGCACATAATACATTTAACTAGTTCCCTAGTTCGATCAGTTCTGCCTGCTCAAGTCAACTATCATCTCCTTTCCAACTACAGCTGCCTTAATTCCAATCTTTACTGTTTCCTTCTCATATTATTGGTTTGCTTCCTTAATGATTTCCTTTTCCAATATCTCTTCCCCTCTAATCCTTTTCCCATGTTGTTAACAAATTCTCAAGTACAAGTGACGTTTCTCTTGTTTATCAAAAGTCTACCATAGTACTTCCACTTCTGGCCAAGATAGAATAATGGGAACCAAATTTATTCTCCTGCCTGAAACACCCAAAGAATTCAAAATAAAAATAAATGAAAAGTGGTTTGCAAGACAACAGACTTATGCAAGGAAGAAGGAAGGAGAGTGATTGGAACCATATGAGGTGAGACCTATAATTGGCCCATCTTACTATCTTGAGAGAGTTTCCAGGCTGCAGGGCACACAATATCAATCTCAGCAGACCTTTCGTAGAAATTGACAAACTAATTCTAAAATCTATATGGAAATGCAAAGGACCTAGAATAGCCAAAAGAACCTTGAAAATGACAAAGTTGGAGGACTAACACTATCCAATTTCCAGACCTGTTATAAAGCTTTAGTAATCCAGATAGCATGGTATTGGGATAAAGATAGACCAACAGAATAAAACAGAGTCCAGAAGTACAAACATACAACACATATGGACAACTGATCTGACAAAGAAGCAATTCAGTGGAGAAAGGATAGTCTTTTCAACAAATGATGCAGGGACAACTGGCTATCATATGCAAAAAGAAAAAGACCAGGAACAGAAACTTTGATCTATACCCCCTACCTTACACCATATACAAAAATTTAGTCAGAATGGATCACAGACTTAAATGTAAAACTATAAACCTTCTAGAAAAAATTTATATATATATATATATATATATATATATATTTTTTTTTTTTTTTTGCTGTACGTGGGCCTCTAACTGCTGTGGCCTCTCCCGTTGCGGAGCACAGGCTCTGGACGCGCAGGGCCCAGCGGCCATGGCTGACGGGCCCAGCCGCTCCGCGACATGTGGGATCCTCCCGGACCGCGGCACGAACCCGTGTCCCCCGCATTGGCAGGCAGACTCTCAACCACTGCGCCACCAGGGAAACCATAGAAAAAATTATAACGAAAATCTTTGGGAACTTGGGTTAGGCAAAGATTTCTTAGATACAAAACCAAAAGCACAATCCATACGACAGCAAATTGATAAACCGGATGCCATCAAAATGTAAAACTTCTGCTCTTCAAAATAATCTGTTAAGAGCTCAGACTGGGAGAAGGTATCACAAATCATATATCTGATAAAGAACTGTATTCAGAATATAAAAAGAACTCTCAAAACTCAAAAAAAATAAAAAATAAAAAATAGTCCCAAACAACTGGAAACAAGATTTGAATAGACGCTTCACCAGAGGTGAATGAACGCCAAATAAGCACACGAAAAGGTACTTAACAGTATCAGTCACCCGGGAAATGCAAATTAAAATACTGTAAGATACCACTGCATATCTAACAGAATGGCTAGAGTACCCAGACCAAGCATTGGGGAGCATATGGAGTGACTAAAGTATTCCCTTAATATACTCCACACACAGATTCCTAATTTTCAGACAACTATATTACCAAAAAAGTAAATTTAACCATATAATTTAAACCACATTTAATATAATTTAATTTTATCATAGTGACTCAGAAGGGACCTCATAACATTATAATGTCTCTCAGTGTCATCGTTATGGTTTTACTAGTAAAATATAGAAACATGAATCAACAGAAATCTTTTATGTAACAGATACCAAAGAGACCAGCTTTTAGTCTGTAATTTCCTCACTGGAGTATGATTGCTTTTTATTGTAAATCAATTTTCTTGACTTCAGTGTTCTCAAAGAGTGGTTGCCTGACATCAGCATCATCTCCCCGGAACTTGTCAGAAATACAAACTCTCAGGTCTGACACCAGACAACTGAATTGGAAACTCTGAGGAGGGGACCGGCAATCTGTATTTTAACAAGTCCTCCAGGTGATGCTGAAGCCTGGTAAAATTTGAGATGCATTGTTCTAACGTATGTTTTAAAGTTAAAATGATAAATTGCTTTTCTCTGAGATTCTTTCTGAATTCAAAGAATTTTAAGACAAAAAAGGAAATGTTACTTCAAATCCATGTTTTCAACAAATCTATAACTCAGCCAGCTGTTTTCCTATTTTTATACTCCTGAATTATTTTTGCCCCTTTATTAAGCTAGAAGACCAGAACTGAATGTAAGATCCCATAAATAATGCAATCTACAAAAGCTTTTGTTTTAAAACAAACTTTTCTACTTAAATATCGCAGTCATTTATTCACATCTATTTTTGCAACTGCATCCAACATTCCTTGCAAATTTACAAGATTTGCTTCTAATTTCAGCCACAAATTGTCACCCCCAGTGAACACCTGTGCAACTTTTAATCAGGTTCATCTAAATGGAATGGACTTGAAAAAAAAATCTAGTTATAAAATTTTTAATTGTTTCATAAAGATACTCAGGAAACAGAATGAAAGTGGAGACGGTCTTGAACTGAATCAGGACAACTGGGGCTGTCGATAATTTGCTCAGAGATTTTGAGTTAATAACTTCATCTTTCTGGGTCTCAGTTCCCTCACTATAAGAGGGAGTTGATGACCTTAAAGCCCATTTCAGGTCTAAGAATCTATACATCTGTGATCTTACTCTTATCCTCTGTGTACTGTACTTTTACATTCATGTGACATTGTCAAATTATTTTAAGTATCTTTCAACAGTTTTAAAACTGTTTTAGGATACATGCCTCTTCTCAGGATTCAGGAATATAACTCTAACACCGCTTCCTTGAGAGCTGAATATGAACAGTAAAATATGAACACATGCACACTTTTGGCTGTTGAAGCACCAAAACGGCACTGTGACTTTAACAGTCTCTTATTCTTTCTTAGATGGGTTAATTTATCTCTGAAACTGTGGGGATGGCTGACATGAACTCCTCAAAGCAGAGATTTCAAACATCATGAACAACATGGACTCTGGAGGCAGAATGCCTGGGTTTGAATTCTGAATCTACCACTTAAGAATTATTTGTCATCTTGGGGAGGTTATTCAAACTTTCTAAACCTTAATTTTATCAATCTTCTGTTAAGAGGATAATAATAGTATCTTCTCCATACAAATTAAATGAGCTAATCTTCTAAAAGCACTTAGCACAGAATGAACACTCAATAAGCAGTAGGTATTTCTATTAACATTACTTGTGAAGTTGGCTCTCTGATCAGAAGGCATCAGAACTCATCTGCAATTCCCTTTGTAAACACAAGTATACAGCTACTTTGTGCAAGGCATCTCACCCTCACTACAGGAGGAGAGGTTCTCAAACTTCAGGATGTATCAGAATTGCTTGGGATGCTTTTTTAAAATACAGATTCCTGTGCTCTGCTTCCAGAAGCTCCAATTCTGCAATTTTAAATAAGCATCCCAGTTGTTTCTAAGACAGGCTGCTGAGGACTACAGTTTGAGAAACATTTCTGTACGGGTTTCAAAGAGAAAGAACGTCTCCCTTCAAGTACTTACAATCTCCAAGCATTTTTTCCATTTCAGAACTCACTGCAGCTACCACAGTGCCGCTCCTGTTGCTTGTGTACCACATACACCTCATGTGGCCCTTTCATGCAGATTCCATTTGCCATCACTTTAAGTTCCAATATCTGTGTCCTGATTCAATGACATAACGTACTCTTTACCTTGTATTTGAGATCTGCCTAATCCTCTAAACCCCACCGCCTCCAAACCTGTGACTACTGAGGGCTCCTGATATATGGGCTATTCCTGACCTCTGAACACGGTAGATTCATTAACTCTGGCTGCTGACCTATAAACGTGACTATGGTCTCATTCATAGTCCTGGTCTCAGAATAACACTTCCAACACGGCTAACAGCAAACATGTCTTCAGTATAGTACACATTTTCAGACAGAGACTGCGGTGTCAAAACCTATATGAATTTAACTCACAAAACCTTAATGCATAAAAAAAGAACAACAACAAAGCAAAAATCAGGGGTCAGAAGGATCCTGGGATGGAATGTAGACTATGACAAAGGAATTTAACTGTATTACAAATGTTTGACATAATAAGCTCACTGAAGGAAGGGGGGGGTGGAAAGGAGCTGACCCAAGTAACCTTGAACGGTGTTTTGACTGAAAACTGTTAATACTAAAGACAAAAAGAACTGTACATAAGCATGGTATGCTAGCTGATGAAGCTGTCCATCATGGAGGTATGGGTTAATAATTCTGAAACTGCTTTACATGTATATTGGGGTAAACAAATAA
Source organism: Physeter macrocephalus (assembly GCF_002837175.3). NCBI lineage: Eukaryota > Metazoa > Chordata > Mammalia > Artiodactyla > Physeteridae > Physeter > Physeter macrocephalus. The sequence continues at coordinate 14,137,416 of NC_041228.1, forward strand.
GTAAACGGATGGTGGATAGTGGGAAGCAGATCTCTTAACACTGAAGAAGGAAGTTACAGATAAACAAGGGAAGACGACTACTACAATTTAAGCACGTGGGACTAGGTTAGAGTTGAAGACATCATTATGAACACACGGTTACCTTAATATAAATGCAGATGGACAGATACAGAAATAATGACAGTTATGTGTGTACACATGTGTTAGTATACATACATATACTTCCTAACTCTGCTGCTGAAAGGATCTAGAAGCAGTGACATCCTGGTAGCAACAAGCACACCCAGAGCCCAGATCTTAGTTTCTAAATACCATTTTCCGATAAAAGGAACCAGAACTCCTTGGAGATTTGGGGGCTGGGACAGGGAAAATACAATTCTGTATAAAAGAATTCCAAATAATTTATGTTGCTATCTGTCCCTCTAGGAGGTGGAGCTTAACTCTCCCCGCTTGAGTGTGGGTAGTTAGACTTGCTTCCAAAAAACAGTATGTAGAAGGAGAAAAAAAAAAAGTAACTTTGCAGTAAAGAAACCTGATAAACACTACTGGGGCCAGGTGATGAAGGTCAGTATCACCAGTAAATCACGCTGATGACATGTATCCCCTGGTATCATATGATGAGAAGGGCACTAGACTTCTGTGGCCTTCTTGCCAAAAACACATAGCCCAGATCTAATCATGACAAACCCAAATTGAGGGACATTCTACAGAAAATCTAACCAGAATTCCTCAAAATTGTCAAGGTTATAAAAACCAAGAAAAAATGAAAAAAAGAAAAAAAAAAAAAAAAGAAACATGAAGAAGTGACTAAGGAGATGGTGACTAAATGCAGTATGATAGCCAGGACTGGATCCTGGACAACGTCTTGAAAAAAGACATTAGTGAAATCCAGAAAGTCTGGAATTTCCTATTTGGTTTAGTCAATAGTAATGTACCAATGTTGTTTCTTAGTTTCGACAAACGTACCATGGAAATGTAAGATCTTAACAACTGGGAGACCTGGGTGAGTGTACACGGGAACTCTGCGCTATCTGCAACTTTTTTTTTTTTTCTTGCGGTACGCGGGCCTCTCACTGTTGTGGCCTCTCCC
>NC_041228.1:14138522-14158340 GCF_002837175.3 Physeter macrocephalus
GCTCACGGGCCCAGCCGCTCCGCGGCACGTGGGATCTTCCCAGACCAGGGCACGAACCCGCGTCCCCTGCATCGGCAGGCGGACTCTCAACCACTGCGCCACCAGGGAAGCCTGCAACTTTCTGTAAACGTAAAATTATTCCAAAATAAAAATTTATTTAGAGAGAGCAAGCACGTACACACAAAATGAGGTGAAAGAGAGACTGCCAAAAGAGGTGAAGCTACATTTAGAAAAGTCTACACGATTAAAAAAATAATTCTTAACTGTTGTTATTTGGTATAAAGAATTTACTTGCATATAATTAAGGCATTAGCTAGATAACATTATTACTGCAACCTTCTCTCTTGGTATTCAGAATCCCAACGAAACACATATACACACACACACAGGCGAAATCTTTTCTCAACACCATCTTAAAAATAAAAAGATTAAACAGACTAAGGTTGCAGTGTGGCAAACAAACTGAAGCAGGAATCAAGAAGCAAATCTGTCAACTAGTTCAACTATCTTAGACATGTTATTTCATCTCTCTGGGCCTCAGTTTCCTGATCTTTAATAGAAGTAGGTTAAAAAAGATGTTTAAAGATCCTTTCCAGGCAGAGATACAACAACCTCCTTGAAACCAAATCCTGATAGATTTGCTCCTGCCCTCCAGTAGCTCCTCCTCAATCTCATCTGTCCGCACCAACCCCCCCCAGAATGCTGATCCAGGCCCTCTTTTCATTTAACATATTCTCAGAAACAAATATATATTTCACAGCTTCAAATCCCACATGTAGGCTATTTCCAAATCCTACCTTTACCTTGAACTCAAAGATCAACTGCTTATTGGTCATCTCCACTTGGAGACATGTCTAAAACTGAATTCATTTCCCCCCCAAAATTTGTCTTCCAGTTCCCATTTGTCAGAGGCAGAATAACAGCCCTCCAAAGATGTCCATTTCCTAATCCCCAGAACCTGTCACTATGTATGTTACGTGCAAAGAGAGAATTAAGGTTACTAATCAACTGACCTTGAGATGGGGAGATACATTATCTTGGGTTACTCTGGGTGCACCTAATATAATCACAGGGGTCTCTATTAGTGAAAGAGAAAAGCAGGAGAGTCAATGTCACAGTGATGCGGGATGAGAAAGACCTGACTGGCCATTGCTAACCTGGAAGATGGCAGAAATGTGAGCAGACTCTAGAAACTGAAAAGGACAAGAAAATGACTCTCCCCTACAGCCTCCGCAAAGGAACACAGCCCTTCTGACACCTGGATTTTAGCCCAGGGAGACCCACTGCAGACTTCTAACCTCCAGCTCTGTAAGATAATAAATTTGTGTTGTTTTAAGCCACTAAGATTGTGGTAAGTTGTTCCCACAGCAATAGCAAAATAATGGCCACCAGGCTAGAAAACCGGGCCTTTCTTAACGGGGATGCTTCAGTCAGAAATTTGAGTATCACTGTTGACTCCTCCCTTTCCCTTAATCTCCATATTCAGTAGATCACTGAATTTCATCAATTATCCCTCCTTTGTCTCTTATGAATCTGCCCAGACCCCATGCCACCTTCCTAGTCCAAGTCACTACTATCTAATGCCTGGGACCGCAACAGCCTCCTGACTGGTTGGTCTACCTCTAGGCTCATTCCTAGGAAGCCATTTCCCACATTATAGCCAGAGAATTAATGCAAAATACAAATTATCTTATTCCAATTTAAAAAACTTTTTAATAGCTTCTCACTGCCCGAAAGATAAAAGTCCAAACTCTTTAATTTGACTTATGAGAGGCTTCTACCCCTGTTCTGGCCCTTTCCTATTCTCTCCAGCCTCTGCTCAATACACAAATGCCATGTCTATTTTAGTCACAGCTATATTGCCAACACCTAGTACAGGAAGTATTAATCCTTTTGGTCCTCACATGAATGCTACCCCCTAACTGAGAGGTAGAGTTTATTTTTTCTATCCATAAGTTGAGGCTGGTCCTGTGACTGCTTTGACTAATTAGACACAGTAGAAGTGATGTTCTGGAACTTCTGAGCCCACATCTTAACAGGTCTGGCAGCTTCTGCTTCCTTCCCCTGGGAACGGCTACTGTGCTGGGAGAAACCCAAACCATGTGGAGAGGCTACATGAAGGAGAATCCTAAGGCTCTGGTCAATAACTCCAGTTGAGCATCCAGTCAACAGTCAGCACCAACTGCCAGCCATGTAAGGGAGCCACCTTGCAAATTCTAACCCAGTCGAGCCCCCAAATGGCTGCCATCTTAACTGACCTCACATGGAGTGGAAGAACCTCCCAGCCCAGTTCAGTCAACCCACTGACTCATGAGACATTAACAAAAGAAAGTTTACAGTTTTTAACACAAGGTAGTTTGTTTTACAGCAATAAGGGCATATGCCACCGTGGGTTTACACTCTACTCCTGGTACCAATTTCATCTCTTGCTCCTTAACAAATTACCCCAGTAAGCTCCACCTCTTGATATGAAGAATAGCATGCAAGCACAAGGACGGGAAGACTGGCTGGGGGCCATCGTTGGAGAGTAGTTATACAGCGCGTGAGAAATACTCCATAGCTCTAATAAACGTATGAGTGCCTGTCCTCATTTCTTTTCCAGATCCAGAGTTAAAATGTACTCTTAATGAAAAAGAGAAGTTAAATCAGTCACCTGTTAAACTCTAACTGATAAATTCAAATCTGGGCCAATATATTTTCTGAAGGTTCTTTTGAGAAATCTACTCCCATGGTGCTCAACTGCGACCAATTAAAAGCATTAAATAAATATAGAACCAAAGTATATTAAAATCCCTATTCACATGGCAGTCATCCGCTCCACTTGTGCTATAACTGTACTAAAATGTGAGGGACAGATTATGTTTTGAGAGGTTCCCCCACCGGTGATATTGCCAAGAATGGTAAGGATGAGAAGCAAAAACAATATCATTGGAGTGAAAATGCAAACATTCATTAAAAACCTGAATGAGAGGTAAATTAATGGAACATACAATCAGTTAACCAAAAAAGAAAACAGTAAAGAAAAGAAAGTGCTTCACAGTTGAGCATGTGAAACATCTCTTAGACACGCATGGTAATCTCTGACACCCCTCTGCGTCTATGAGAAGCCTTCCGGGTATTATAGGAATTTGATATGTGAATCTGGTAGGATTCATGACCGGACTAGTACTGGTATTTCGCTTCCCAGTTAGTACGTATCTAAACACAAGTGCATAGTGCTCTTTGGAAAGATAAGGCAGATATAGGGTAATTCTTTCAAATTCAACTAACTCCAAAACTACCTAAGGACTCTGGAAGTCTCCATTCTAAGAGAGTAGAGAGCACTAACAAAAACTGCTTCCTCTATGTAACAGATTACATAATCTTTCTTTGTAACTGGTTTAAATGTCTATTTTAGTCTGTCCCAAAGGAGCTCTGATCCTTTTTGCTTGAAATTAAATCCCATACTAATTTTTCTGAAACTAGAACACATTTCTGCTTCCGAAACCGTCATAGATGTCACTTTTTTCCTACAAAGAAGGTAATGCCCATACTCCCTCTCCCCCTCCCCCTCGCAAACACACTTGGCCTTCACTCAGCACACACTCTCATTGCCATTTTCCATCCCAATAGGAAGGTATATACTTTAAAGTCATTTTGTCACTTATTCTCTTTATAGTCGAAGTAAGCGTTTACAGGATGATCAGCCAAGGTGAGAAGTAAATCCGGCATGACAAAGCATATAAACTGTTTTGAACTAGGAACAACTGTGAAAAGGAGATATTGGCCATATTTTACACACAAAGAAAAGGAAGCTCAAAGAAGTGAAGTAACTGGTTAAAACTTACACAGCTAGTGGATAACAGAACTTGCATTTTTAACTCAGGGCTATTTGTACAATATTAAATTTGTACAATACTAATTTTATACAATACTAATTCTCAACCAAGAGCTCCAAAGGATCCACCTTTCTACTCTGCAAAGGGCCCAAATAACTACAAAACAAAAACATTTTTTGGTTGTTATTTGTATTGGTCAAAAAGTAATTGATCCAATCAAAAAGTAATTGACCCAAAACTAACACAACGTTGTAAATCAACTACACCTCAATTTAAAAAAAAAAGATCTTATAAAAATAGCTCTTTGGACTCTTTGGAGACTGAATAAAAACTATAGCTGACAGTAAAAAATAAATAAATAAATAAACATAAGAGTTAGTATGTGTTTAATAACAAAAGGTAATTGACCAATAAAATGTGAGTGTTACGTGCCAAGCATTGTGGAGAGCATTTTAAACACATTATTCAATTCTCACATTAACCCTAAATAAGGTGGGAATAAGGGAGATGTTTGTGGGCACACAATTAAATATTCATTAAATATTAGTTCCTATTTTACAATATTATCCCCTATTTTACAGATGAGGAAACCAAAACCTAAAGTCACTATGTTATTAACTAGCATAGCTGAGTCTGAAGCCAGTTTACTGGATTCCAGAACTGGTCCTTAAAGTCCTAAATTATTCTGCCTAGCCAGCCAAAGTATTTTGCTGCCCAATAGGGAAAAAAGGGAAAGAAGAAACGGAAAGAAGAAAGGAACCTGGCAGTAACCAAGGCCTTATTACTATATTGTGAGATGTACTACATCTTCTCGATGTAACAGTACTAAAGCTATAACACATGGTGGTAAAAATCTTAGAAAGGCCCAAACTGAAGATAATCTTCAATCTGAACTACTTGCATCTCCCTGAATCTGCCAGGCATTGGGAAACAATTCTTCATGGGTCTCACAAATCTCTGCACATCTTGCAGAAGCATGAACTGCCCTTTTGTTCCAGACTATCTTTTCAAGGATGTTTGCATAATGAACAAAGCTTTGGAAGACTAGATAGTGTCTCCCTCCAAAGCAGAGGGCAGTATAATAAAGATAATGTCTTCCTCCAGAGCAAAAGTCAGGCAGGTTTACTGCCCATTATAAAAATCTGGGTTCCCCAAGCTCAAGGTTCCTCAGCTCCAACCCAAGCCCACCGCAGTATCGCCCTGGGCTCTTCCATATCACCCCTGTAAGGACTCGGATTGGGAGTGAACCTACAGGACCATAATACTCACATGGCTTGATGTACAACAAGAAATGCCTTTGTCTCTTACCTATGAGTCTCCTGTCTTCCGCCAGCATCCATGAAACTGTGGCAGGCTAACCTGATAGTGTCCATGTAGGGTAAAAACCCCAGATCCTTCACAGATCCTGATACCAAGTTCTTTGGACTACTTCTCACCTTTGCTTTCCTCAGAGATACCCTCTCCCATTCTATAGGAGACACTATTCATCTTTTGGTCATCATCTTCTGCATGAAATTTCTCCTAAAGGTCCTCAGCTAGAATCTACTATTAACTCCATGATGCCCCCATTGATTCCTGCACACAGGTTTCTATCAGAGCACTTGTAAAGCTTTATTCCACTTGCTTATTTGTGTGCTGTGCCAGTTAATCAATTTATTGCCTCTCAGCTCAAAATTTATCTTTTTATACATGCTCTGTGATAATGAATGACATCGCTTTAAGCATTTCTCCTTACAGTGAGCATAATGTTAAGCTTTCTCAATAGAGGGTGCTGCAAGGACACTGCAGGAGGAAGGGAGTTCTCCAGAGAACATTACACTTAATGATGAAAGACTGAATGCTTTTGCCCTAAGATTAGGAACAAGATAATGATGTCTGTTACTGCCACTTGTATTCAGTATTAAGTAAATAACTTACTGCAGGTTCTAGCACCAGGCATAAAAAAAGAAATAAAAAGCAAATAGATTGGAAAGGAAAAAATAAAACTATCTCTATTCACAGATGACGTGACCTTGCATAAAGAAAATCCTAAGGAATCCACTAAAAAAATACACACACACACACACACACACACACACACACACACACAAGTTCAGCAAGGTTGCAGGATACAAGCTCAAAACACAAAAATCAATTGTATTTTTATACACTTGCAATGAACAATATGAAAATGAAATTAAGAAAATAATTCCATTTACAATTGCATCAAAAAGAATTAAATGTTTTAGAATAAATTAACAGACGAAATGTACAACTAATATTCTGAAAACATTGTTGAAAGAAATTAAATAAGATCTAAATAAATGCAATCTCATCAGAATCCCAGCTGGCTTCTTTTTAGAAACTGATAGGCTGATCCTACAATTCATAGAGAATTACAAGAGACCCCAAAAACCCAAAACAATTTTTAAAAAGAAGAGCAAAGTTGGAAGACTACACTTCTCAACTTCAAAACTTACTACAAAGCAACAGCTACAAGACAGTGTGGTACAGGCATAAGGATAGGCATACAGAATTCTATCAATGGAATAAAATTAATGGAGAGTCCAAAAATAAACTTGTGTGTCAATGCAATGGTCATCTGATTTTCAACAAGGAGGTACCAAGACTATTCAGTGGGGAAGGAATGGTGCTGGGACAACTGCACAGCCACATGCAAAAGAATGAAATTGGACCACTAACTCAAACCATATACAAAATTAATTCAAAATGATCTAAATATAATAGCTAGAGCTGTAAAACTCCTAGGAAAAAATTAGGAATAAATTTGCATGATGTTAGATTTGGCAATGGATTCTTAGGTATGACACCAAAAACACAGGGAACAAAAGGAAAAACAGATGACTGGACTTCCTCAAATAAAAAACTTCTATGCTTCAAAGAACACTATCAAGAAAGTAAAAAGACAACTCACAGAAGGGGAAAAAATTACAAATCATATATTTGATAATGGACTTGTATCTAGAATATATAGACTCATAACTCAAAAATAGAAACAGAAATAACTCAATTCAAAAATGGGCAAAGGATCTGAGTAGACATTTCTCCAAAGAAGATACACAAATGTCCAGTAAGCACATGAAAAGAAGCTTCACATCATTGTCCATTAGGGAAATGCAAATCAAAACCACAATGAGGGGCTTCCCTGGTGGCGCAGTGGTTGCGCGTCCGCCTGCCGATGCAGGGGAGCCGGGTTCCCGCCCCAGTCTGGGAGGATCCCACGTGCCGCGGAGCGGCTGGGCCCGTGAGCCGTGGCCGCTGAGCCTGCGCGTCCGGAGCCTGTGCTCCGCAACGGGAGACGCCGCAGCGGAGGGAGGCCCGCATACCACACACACACACAAAAAAAAACACAATGAGATTCCAATTTGTACACAAATGTTCAGAGTAGCATTTCTTAATAATATCCAGATAATAATTTATTAATAATAACAATCCAGTGTCTATCAACTGATGAATGCATATACAAAATGTGGTATATCCAAAGAGTGGAATATTATTTAGCCATAAAAAATGGAACAATTAACTGGGAGGGATTAAAAAGAAAGCTAGGTTACTTATCATGAGTAAAATCCCATCAAGGGATATAATGAAATAGTAATGGAATCATTTTTAATCAACCTCATTACGGCAGATGGTGCTAGAATGCAGGGGAAGGGTAGATCCAAATGTCAATGAAGCTTCCTCTCAACTTCTGTCTAGGCGTAAATGCCGACTTTAAAAGGTCTTCAAAGAAATTCATGCAAGGAATTCCTCTTGCAACTTGGTCACATGCAAAAGTGAAGCAAGAAGCACATCCGTTTGGAGCTTGCCCCAAGGGCCTCTAGTTCTTCTCCAAACTGGGTTCATAACTCCCACCCACAGAGCGAAAGGCAGTGCTTGAAGCAGAACCCAGGGATAAGCAAATTAGCATTTCCAAGGTCAACTGCTGACAGGCCTAACTGATTACAGCAACCAGTATATTCTGGCTGAAGTTAAGAGGCTTAGCCTCTCTAGCTTGCTCAACACTAGCAAGAAACTAATTTACCACATCAGTTACAAAATATGGAAGTACTGTAGGTATGGAGTCAAATTAGGATGTGACATTTCAAAAAGAGGCAAATATTAATAGGATCTGGAGAAGTAAGTGATTTTAAGGGGGTTAAACAACTTTGGGAAAAACCTAAAATACCAATCATGCCCGTGGTAAAGGACTGACAAGTACAAAAAAAAAAAAGGAAAAGAAATCAATAGATAGTATTATCTTATTTTACCAACTGGTTCAATGTTTCAATGTGAATATTCACCAAAACCGCTAAAAAGCTGCAAAACTAAATGATCTAACTACCATTACAATTTTTTGCCCTCCTCTGATAGTCACTGAAAAGTGAAATGCCCTCTGCCATTTCGCACATGTAGCTATTAAGCACATGAAATGAGGCTAGTCCGGACTGAGAAAAGAATGTAAGTATAAAAATAACTCAATTTTCATAACGATTACAAGTCGAGATAATATATTAGATACATTAGATTAAATAATATATTACTAAAATTAATTCCTCTTCTTTTTTCTCACCTTTTGTAATGAGGATAGTGGAAAAATTTTAAATTACGCATGCGGCTCACATTATATTTTTATTGGACAGTGCTGCTACATACAAATAACACTTTACATTTATACAGAACACACATTTAATTTCAGGTGTAAAGTACAGAAAGAGAGAGAAATAGGTCTGGATAATAAAAAAATCTTCTCTAGAATAATCAAATTGGTTTCACCTGTTAATCACCAACCTAATAAAAGCTCCTTTCTGCTTAGGGAAAGACAAACTTTTATGTCTTTTAAAAAGGACCTAATGTTTCAAAAACGATCCTAAAGCCTATTCTACTTCTGCCATGAATTGTCATCTTTGCCTAGAATTAAACTAGTCTTCATTCTTTTCAATGATCAAAGATATATGATAAAGTGCTAGTCTAATTTTGAAATCTGATCGAGTGACTCCACTTCGGTTTTTCCTGTAGTAGTCATTTTCATACCTATTAGGTCATTGAAACCTAACCCATGCCTCTGCTCCAAAGGTTAAAAAAAAAAAAAAAAAAAAAGAAAAGAAAAAGAAAAAATAGAATCAACACAAAGATTATTCTCAAGCATCTAGAAAAACCCAGGCAGTATTTAGGTACTATACGTATTCTGTTTTAAAAACTAAAATATGACTCATTTACTATTTCAAAAAGTGACATCCCAATGTGGATGGGAGAGCTTAGCAAACAGGAGAGTACAGCAAGCAATTATTTCCACACATTCCATCATGTGTAGAAACCAAGCCAACCTTCAGGTTTTTACAGTCTGGGGAAGAAAGAAAATCTGGAGGTGTTGGAATGGTTGGAAATTTACGGAGTGAGAGTGCACCGTAACACGAGGTGAGGTGAGGTGAGGTGAGGCCAACAACAGCTCAAACTTTCCTCTCCGTAGCTCTCAAAAAGGAAACTACTCAACTTTCTGACTAAGAAAGTCAATAGGAGAGGAAAACACATTTCACACTTTTTAATATCCCAAAATTGTGCTCCATACATGTGGCCCACTGATAGAATTTAAAGTGGTTTTTAAATGTTATCAACAACAAAATCAAGATCACTAACTCAGAATAATAAATAATAAATATGAGATGTATCTTTCTATTTTGTGACAGGGCCTGCATCTATCGCTGGTAAATGAACTGAGGAACCTGGATAACTAGAAATAAAGCTAGTGGAAATGAGCAGTCTAGTCCTCATTCCTGGGAGAGCTGATCTTAAAATGTTGTGATCCTAATAGCCCTACAGTTTTTCTGGTCTGATAGAAACAGCACAGTTTTTGTATTTTTAGATATACGGAATAATTCAGGCTCCAAGCTACTAGATTCCAATGATTTAGTGATTGTACTTCTTACACAATCCTGAACACCGCAATCAACACACACAGATCATCAGGAAGGCCCCAATGGCTACCTCATAAGAAGTGTTTTGGTGCCACCTAGTGGCATAGGTTTCTCCTGTCAAGGGGGAAATAACGATTAGACCAGGGTTCTCAAAGTGTGGTCCCTGAACCAGTAGCATCAGCATCACCAGAGAACTTGCTACAAGTGCAAATTTTTGGCCTCATTCTAGATCTACTGAAACTTTAGCAGTGGGGCCCGGCAATCTGTTTCAACAAGCCCTCTAAGTGGTTCCCTCCCATGTTTAAGAACCCCTGGATTAATCAGTCCTTACATAAAAATTAAGTGCAAAGTCTTAAAAAAATTAGGTTCATCAATGAACAAAAGTGCTCAATTTCTAATTTCTAAAGACCAAACACATTAACAAAACAAAAATACAATAAAAAAGCAAAAAGCCCTGTGAAACAAAGAAAAGGCATTTATTGGTATCAGGATATCAGGTTATGGCATCCTAAGGGGGCTCACCTGAAAAGGGGGAACACGTGAAAAGCCGAGGAGAAACACTAGTGATTTTTTTTTTAACATCTTTATTGGAGTATAACTGTTTTACAATAGTGAAATTAAGTGCAAAGTCTTAAAAAAATTAGGTTCATCAATGAACAAAAGTGCTCAATTTCTAATTTCTAAAGACCAAACACATTAACAAAACAAAAATACAATAAAAAAGCAAAAAGCCCTGTGAAACAAAGAAAAGGCATTTATTGGTATCAGGATATCAGGTTATGGCATCCTAAGGGGGCTCACCTGAAAAGGGGGAACACATGAAAAGCCGAGGAGAAACACTAGTGATTTTTTTTTTTAACATCTTTATTGGAGTATAACTGTTTTACAATAGTGTGTTAGTTTCTCCTTTACAACAAAGTGAATCAGTTATACGTATACATATGTTCCCATATCTCTTCCATCTTGCATCTCCCTTCCTCCCACCCTCCCTAACACTAGTGATTTTTAAATTGAGTCACCTACCCTAATGATAATAGGGTCCAATGTCTACATTTGCTCCTGTGCAACTATGTTATAAAGTAATCAAGAGAAAAGAGAAAAACCTTTCTCTTGATTCCTTACTAAACTGTTTATTTTCTATTTAGGTCTTAGAGGAGAGCTTGGTTACTTTAAATAACAACTTAAACTGGGGTTGAGTAAGAGAAGTCCCATAATGCACCTAGATGTCTGCATTCCTTTAAATTCAACTTGATATTATACTCCTCCTCAGAAAACAAAAAAACCCTTTTAATAAATATCTATTTATTCATAATTTAAAAGTTATATGCTTGAAGTAAGAAAACTGAGTCATGAGATATATGCCCCGTATGGCCACTGGTCCACACAGTCACAATTAAGTATACACCAACCCTTACTCCATGGCTTAAACGGCAAACGTACCAATTAAGAGAAAAAAATTAACTCTGAAAGGCTAACCATGCAAAACCAAGCCTCCAATATGACAGGTAACATCACAGACATTAATATCGGTGGCATAAAATATAAAGAAATTTCAAAGACTTGCTGTATTGATTAATTTTGATTCTGTCCTTTCCAGATATAAATTTAGATATTCACAGAGACCAACTATTTAATTCTAACATTTTAAGAGCAAATGCCCATAATAGGATGAGTTTCTGACAAAACTCTTCTTTCCTTTTTCTCTTCAAACCTTCCCTCTACCCACAAGTGAGTTCATAAAAAGATGTCACAGAAAGATGGGTCAAAAGTAAAATGTAAATAATAATAATTTTTTAAACATGAGAAAAAAATCTTGGAACTGATTTTTTTAAAAGAACTTTCCTCGTCGTCACTATCATTGCAAAGACGAATCTGTGTTGAGCCGTTGTATGGGGCTAAGTGCCATACTACTTTGCCAGTTCAAATGCTCTACTGTTCACTAATTAATTTTTTGAATTTAAAATGTTCTCATTTGTAAAAAAGATGTAAAACCTCATACAATTGCAATAAGAAGTAGAGAAAATATACCCCAAAAATGCCTCTCACATCACTAACAACTAGAAAGGATTACTGCCATCAACGGAGGGCCATCAGAAAGAGAAAGGGGCGCCAGATTAATCTAGGTCAAGGGGCTGAAATCAGGCCAAACTGGTTTCAAATTCAAATTCCCTGGCTGCCACTTCGGTGTGTGCCCTATGGTAAGTTACTTCAATGCAATGAGCCTCATTTTCCCATCTGTAGAGTGAGGATAAGACGACCCCTTTCAGTGATTTTCACCGCACGCACCTTTATTTAATAGTATCTGCCTACAGTCAGCTCTGACGGCTCTCTTTTCCTCGCCCACTTCAACCGTTTGGGAAACCGTTACATCAGAAGGTGAGGCATGTTCCCAGGTCAAGACTAAACGATACAATTATGGTAGTGATACATTTAATAGCAACATCTCACACATATTTCGAAGACACAAGTCAACAGTACCAGGAATCTCACCAGCTGAGGAAAAGGCTGACCCTGAAGTTCCCCCAGCATTCAGGCTTTGTAACCTTTAGAGTCTTTTACCAACCATATCCACCAAATGCAAATACGTTCCAATGTGAGAAATGCCCCGTGGCATGCTGGTAACCAGCTCTCCAGTTGATGAGAACAGCTTGATTTGTGGCATTTGCCCATTTCTGTGAGTGGGGTTAATTCTCTTACTATGGCTGCTTCAACCCAACACCCAAATTCCTCAATTACTTGATAGACTGACTGACTGATTCACTCAATAAGCATTTGCAGATGACCTAAAATGTACAAAGCCCTCTGCCAGGCTCTGAAGGTGGGGTATGAGGATGACTACAGATGAATCCTACCCTCAAGGACCTTACAGACCAGACAGGGAAATACAATAAACACAAAAAAGAAATATAAAATATAAGGAGAACATGAAGAACCTCTGCAAACAGAGAAAAATCCCTAACTGCCAGCAAGCAGTACATACAATAAAAGTTCAGGTATTATTTACCTAAAGAACCCCTAGTATTGCCTATGCTTTCTACTAGGCAAATTTCAAAACCTCTCTGGGTGAAAAACAATATTTTCCTTTTACCGGAGTTAATGAATATGTATGTGCATATGTGTGTATCACAGTTCCTCTGCCTCAGCACTGCTGACATTTTAGGCTGGATGTTGCCCAGGGGCTGTCCTATGCATTGTAGGATATTTAGCAACACCTAAACACCTAGAGGCTGGTAGAGACCAGTAGCACACTCACCACCTGCCTCTAAGTTGTGACAACCAGAAATGTCTCCAGATGTTGCCAAAGGTGCCCTGAGGGCAAAACCACCCACTACTGTATATACACTATGCATATACGGCTACATAGATGGGGTCTATACCGGGATGGAGTGGATATATGGATCCATGGATATGAACCTGTGTGCATATATAAATGAGCTAGATACTCAATTAGAGGAAATTTTTATATTAATTTGCCTACTAGGTTTTAAATATATTCATTCACTTCTTGAGTGCTTTCTATGTACCAAGTGCTGACAGAGGCAAGAGCAGGGGTGAGGGTGGGGCGCCTGGCAAAATCCCTGCAGTCACGGCGCTTACGTACAGGGCAGACAGGCAACAAACCAAATAACTATACCAATGATATAGTATGTGAGAAGGTGGGGAGACGTAAGTAGTAGGGAGAAAAATCAAGCAGGGCAAAGGGTTAGAGATTCTGAGAAGAGGACATGTTGCCCTTCTAAATTTCAAGGACCAGACAAAACATGCCAGACAAAACACATGCTCAGATTTTCAGATCACGTGCTTATAGGCAACTTCCTGAGCACACAATCTGAAAGCAAGTCTAAATTTTATTAATGTTAAGAAGAGAGGGAATGTACTCATTTTGTACTCATAACCAGTAAGGGAGTAGAATGGAGGGCTGTCACCCACCCCCCCACTTCCTCATTCCTATTCTCTGCCCAACCCTAGAGGCTGACAAACCTCACTCATTCTGAAAAGCTCCCATTCCCTGAAGTAAGAACCAGTGAGTAAAAGCATCAGAGATCACCTAACCGCTAAGGGTTCCTTTCAGCCTCAAAATGGCATTAATGGATTATCAATATGAATACTGCTGATGACAAAGAAGAGGGATTGAGGAAAAGGAACAGGAAATTTTATTCTGGTAAATCTTTTTGTGGGCCTTAATTGATATTACAAGGCTGTTTTCTCACTTTATTGCACTGCCCTAATATATACATCATTGTGAAATTTTTCCCTGTGATTCTTTTTATTAGCATATTTCAATCTCCTCCAAAAATGTATTTCACCAGGAGTTCTTTTCACTTGATTAACTGTAGAGTCTACAAATATGCCACTACAATGAAGAAACACACACAGTCCTGGTGTGACATAATAGGAAGAAATATATATTTGGTCTCTGCCCCTAAAACCCTTGGAATCATCAAAGTGATAAAAGTCTTTTTGTATTCTAACGAGATGACTGGTGGCTAGGGGTACCTGGATAGCCTCAAGATGGGGGCTGGTTGCCATGGAAACCAACCACATGTTAGAGGGCTGGAGATTGACTCAATCACTAATGGCCAATGATTTAATTGCTCGTGCGTGGGTACTTAATGAAGCCTCCAAAAAAACCCAAAAGGGCAGGGTTCAGAGAGCTTCCAGGTCAGTGAACACACGGAGATGCTGGGAGCGAGGCAAGCTTGGGGAGGGCATGGAAACTCTGCGCCCCCTTCCCACTTACCTTGCCCTTTGCATCTCTTCCATCTGGCTGTTCCTGTGATGTACCTTTCTATAATAAATCGGTAATCTAGTAGATAAACTGTTTCCCTGAGTTCTGTGAGCTGCTCTAGCAAATTATAGAACCCAAGGGCAGTGGGGGCAGTCTTATAGGACTGAGCGCTTAACCTGTGAGATCTGACACTAACTCCAGGTAAATAGTATCAGAACTGAATTGAATTTTAGGACACCCAGTTGGAGAAATGGAGAATTGCTTGGAGTGGGAAGTGGAGCTAGAAGTGTCACAAGCGCTGTGAGTAGCAGAGTAGAAACAGTGCAGTTTTTCCTCACACCTGGGAAATATGAAGATATAGGCAAAACAACTGAGTTTTTGAGAGAGCTAGATTTTTACTATTCTGTAGGCAATGCCTTTATACTTTTAACACTACAGACACCATAATTTTCAATGGCCTTCATTTATTTAAGTTATAATCATATTTTGCTTTTATAATTGACTCCAGTTTTAAAAGCTATATAAGAAATACAAACATTGGCTTCTTATGGTCGTTATTTTTATTGTCTTTGTGGCCACCACCCCACTATTATTACTTTCTTCTAATTACTGCTTCTACTCAATAACATAATTATGGAATAAAGTATGAGAGCAAGGCCAAAAAGAAACCTTCCCACTTAACTAGAGTCCTGGCTGTAAGAAGCAGTTCTCTAGATGGAGAAATTTAGTACAGCATAATGAAAATCCATAATGTGGATCTTCCTAAGAAAATAAGTCTTGAGAATGTGAGGTCAGTATGCGCTGGCTTCTCAAACCATTAAGTAATTTTCAAAATAAATTTAACATAAAAGATTTATCTTCCTAAGAAAATAAGTCTTGAGAATGTGAGGTCAGTATGCGCTGGCTTCTCAAACCATTTAAGTAATTTTCAAAATAAATTTAACATAAAAGATTTAAGTAAAACAATTACTCCTTTTTCATAAAATTAGGTGATGGGTGATAGGGTTATGGGTGTTCATAATTTTCTTTTTCTCTCTATCCCTCAAATTTTTAGATGCCGCTGAGCCTGCGAGTCCGGAGCCTGTGCTCCGCAACGGGAGAGGCCACAACAGAGGGAGGCCCGCATACCACAAAAAAATAAAAATTAAAAAAAAAAAAAAAAAAAAAAAAAAAGATTTAAGTAAAACAATTACTCCTTTTTCATAAAATTAGGTGATGGGTGATAGGGTTATAGGTGTTCATAATTTTCTTTTTCTCTCTATCCCTCAAATTTTTAGATTTTTAGAATGCCTTATATCAGGGGGAAAACTAGAATATTACCCACCAAAGCATCCAGATTCAGAAGTATGCACTCAACTGAATGCTTAAGGTTTGCAAATCTGAAAGTTCAGCTATTCATGAGAAGCACAAATTTCTAAGGCCATGTAATTTTTAACTCTGATGGCTGTTCTTTATTCATCATTAACTCTAAAGTAACTGTCACAAAGTGAAAACTCTGTTTATTGCCTAGGTGGAGACCAAGGTGAGAAAGAAAGGAATCAGGTTTAAAAAGATGATGATTCTTAATGAGAATACAAATTCTGGATACATAAAGAACAGACTATCATTCAATCAATTCACTGTATCACCTCTGTCAGTCAGGACTGCAACTGGCTGCAATGGAGAGGAAACCCGACAGCCACCACTTAACCAAAAAGGAACTGATTTTCCTGACATCACAACAAGTCCAGAAATAGACAGGCTAGGGTCAGTACTATGACTCCAAAAGGTCCCAGCTTCTTCCTTCCACGACCAGACTCAACTCTGCCTTTACAAGTAGAAGACATTAAAGTCCAGGGAACGTGCGAATGTCCAAGGGAAGTCATTGAGAACTTCACTAGCAGAGTAAGACAAAAGCTGATGGGCTGTTTAAGAAAAAGCATGCCACCTCATTTCGGAATTCAAAAGGGAGAAGGAAAGGAAGAAGAAGAGGGAGAAAAAAGAAAAATCAGATAATGTTAACCTCAACAAAATAACCAAAATTTTCTGAGCTAAATACCACTAAATGTTATTTCAATATTATCCAACTGCTGCAAATGCCATTAGACGAACACAATCAATTTTCAATAAAGTGTAATGGTTAAGGGCAGAAACTGCAATCAAACCCCTTATGCTCAAATCTCAACTCCCACCACTTAGTAACTGTGTGACCTGTGGAGAGCACTTAACTTTGCTAAGCCTCAGTGGCTCATGTACCCAGTGGGGATAACAACAGTCCTCACGTTGAAGGATTAGTTAGGACCAAGCGAGATATCACTTGTGAAAACAGCACAGTGCCTGCACACATGTGACGTGTGTAACCAATCAAGCTATTATCACCTTTTGATCATTATGGCCATCATTACCATCACCATACCTCAGACTAGTTCAACAAACATCCAATTACCTGCCTGCCCATAATAACTGCAGTCTTTCTGCTCTGTTTCTTTCAGCAAGTCACAGAAAGAAAAGCAATATGGAGAGTGAAATCCAGAAGCTCTCCAACAGAGTTTTCTCATCTACTGGACCCTTGGGCAATTTGAATATACATCCTTTTACTCTTTTCTTCCAAACGTTCCCCACAAATATTCAGCGAGAATCTGATAAGAACTGTCAATCCTCAGGCACATACATTTTCCATGGAATCGCAGAACGTTAACCAGACCTCTGAAGGCCATCTGAAGACACACCCTGACACAGGGCAGGAAGGGAGAGGACGCAACCCTGAGGTAAACTAACATTTTAGGGAAGGGCCATTCCTCAAACTTACTTGACTAAACTTAAAGGGCCTATGAAAATTCAGTTGCTTAAAGATGATGTTGATACCTCCAGCTCTGATAAATTAGGTCAGTACATTCTGCTTAAGAAGACAGAAAAGTACATAATAAACTTTAAAATCTGAAAAATAAGCTCCGGTTATCTGAAAAATCTCCTAACGTAACAAATTTCATTTCCCAGTTAGTTCAAATAAAGAATTACTAGAATACCAATAAATTTAGAGAAGAACGAATAGATAGGGTGGCAGCAAGAGTCTAATTGCCCAGATACCATATGCTGTAACGTAACATGGGGAAAGGTGATAATTTCAAATATGCTAGAAAGTTGAATAGGGACAAGCACCTGTACAGGAATATGCAACCAACAGGAAACAAAACAGAACACATCACCACCCAAGTTCTTGGCAGCAGGAATCCCCTCCACCAATAATTTAATAATATAGTGACAAGAGAATTGCAGTGCAAAGTGAGAAAATGATCCCTAAGTGATTGTTACCACCTATTCTGTCAAAATTCAATTCTAATTTGTGATGAAACTGGGCAACCCAAAAGGTCAACAGAAAGTGTGTCTAATCTTATAAGGCTAAGAAGAAAAGGGAATATTTCTGCTCTGAAGATAGTTCATGGACTTTCCCACTTGCTCTTCTGCACTTTAATTTCTCCCAGTCCATGGACTATTGCCCAAGAAAATAGTCAACTCAAATGCAAACCAAATGACTAAACGATAGCTAACATTTACTGAGCACTTATTAAGTATTAATGACTGCTCTATGTAATTTATAAGTATTATCTCATTTAATCCCCACAATAATGCCATTTACAAATCAGAAATCTAAAACAGAGGTTACAAAACTTGTCCAAGGACACAAAAATAATAAGTGATGGAGCTGGGACAAGAACCCAGGCATTCTGTACACAAAGCTCTGCACTCTTACGTTACACTATCCTGCCTATATCACAATGTAGGGGCATAATATAAGATACAAAGCACACAAATCGAACCCTCTTCACCTCAACTATAATATCTTAGTTGAACTTACTTTTTCCACCTGAGCTACTGAAATAACTTCATTAGCTACTTGAGGTATCTCCATCCTCTATAGCATCCTCAGTATTGCCATGAGGTTATCTTTCTAGACCTGGATCTTGCCACATTCCTCCTCTACTTTAAACCATCCAATAATAAAGTCCTAACTTCTTTCAGGACCTTAATGTTCAATGTTTAGGCCCTCAGTGTTCACTTAATGTTCGAATAGCATGTATATGTCTTGCTTCCCAGCTAAACTGTAAACAACCTGAAGGAAGAAACCTTTATTAATCATTGTAGTGTTGGCTAACATGAATTACTGATTTAGCTGCATGCAAACCAAAAGCCTTAAATAGACTCCAACTCATCCACCCTTGTTCCCCTCTTCACATCACAGGCCCTTCTTCTAAGCTCTGACCCTTAAATTTCTAATTGCTGGCTATACTTTTTGATAGTTATTGAATAAACACTACGCTAAGAGCACTCTGCATATACTATCTTATTTAACTCCAACAACCTTATAAAATGGGCATTTTTATCTCTATTTCACAGATAAAAAATTAGAAGTTCAAAGAAATTACCTATCTTTGAGCAAGTTATAGAACTAAAGCTGGAACTGGGACTAGAGCCCATATCAGGCTGATTCCAAGTCCTGAAATTAAGTAGCAATATTGGCTCTGTCTCCTAAAAGTCTTTCATCTACTGTTAGAGGCCGAGTTACTTTCAAATTTACTTAAATACCAGGCGTTTTTCTACTCTCTGGGTCCTCAGACGGCACCTCAGTCGGGCGTCACATGAAAACTGCTCTCCTAACAAGCTCTAGCTCTATTACTCCAGTGGGGGTCATCCTAGGCATCCTCTCTGTAGGGAGTTTCTCCTGTCACCAAAGTCCTTCTCATAAGCACTCCAATTCAGGTTCATAAGCAGTTCTCAGGATGTGGTCCCCAAGACCCTTCCACGAGGTCCACAGGGTCAAAACTATTTTTATAATAATTGTCAGACCTGCAACAGAGACCACATGGCCCACAAAACTGAAAACATTTGCTATCTGACCCCTTATGGAAAAACTTTGCCAATCCCTGCTTTACAGCATGAATCTTTCAAAAAACGATGCTTATATTTCTTTTTAAATGAAACAGATGTTGCATTTTGCATCAAATATACTTCTTATTAAAAAAAAAAACAAAAATGAACTCTGTATCAAACATACTAAGAAGCTTTCAAAGCAAATCCTGAAAAAAACTGACTACAATCCTCCAGGTTATGTACCAGCTCTTCTTTCTTATGATTTAAGATCTTATTATGAGTTTACCCAGGACTACCTACCAAAGCCGAATATCCATCACCATCAAAAAGAGACTACAGGGCTTCCCCTGGTGGCACAGTGGTTGGGGGTCCGCCTGTCAATGCAGGGGACACGGGTTCGTGCCCCGGTCCGGGAAGATCCCACATGCCACGGAGCGGCTGGGCCCGTGAGCCATGGCCGCTGAGCCTGCGCGTCCAGAGCCTGTGCTCCGCAACGGGGGAGGCCACAGCAGTGAGAGGCCCGCGTACC